>NC_056734.1:171407725-171497725 GCF_019279795.1 Protopterus annectens
TGAAATCATCAGAATTAGAAACCATTCTTGCTGCCCTTACTGCTTGCCCCTTGACTACTGCTTTCTTTTGATGCAAGGGGTGGCAGCTTGAAAAATGTAGGAATGCATTAGAATAGGTGGGCTTATGGAAAATGGTGGTCCTAAATCTGTTATTCAGGATATCTTTGGAAAGGTGGATGTCGAGATAATCTATCTCATCATAACCTATGTGGTAGGTGAATTCAAGAAAATTCGTAAACTTTGTGATCTCATCTATAAATACTTGAATTAAAACTGCTTCACCTTTCCAAATGAGGAACATGTCATCTTGGTAACATGTATACCAAGTTACATGTTCTCTAAATTTTAAATTGTTAAACAAGAATACCCTTTCCCAGTAAGCCATCACACTATTCGCAAAACTGCTACCACAGGAAGTCCCCATGGCTACCCCCACTTTTCTGCAAGAAAAACTGGTTCTCAAAAAATAAAAAGTTGTTATTCAAAACTAACTCTAACAAAATCTCTATGACATTGATGTCTTTGTTGCCAAGCCCCCTGAGATGGAGAAATTCTCTAACCCATTCTACACCAAGTTTTTGAGGAATAACGGTGTAGAGATCTGTAATATTCTAAAAGTGTATTAGTTCTGGTTTAAGCACTTGGGATTCAGGCCAGTTATTTTACGTTAAGAAGGATTGCAGTCTGCACTCTTGTGGGAGGAGAGGCTGGACTCTGCCCTTCTGAGCAGGGAATTTCTGGTTAAAGGCTTATAGTGCCTGCATATTCTAACTGTTTCTTACTGAAATTGGTACACCTTGTTTGCTGTAGCATAGACTAGATCCAGGCCTGCTGAATCTAGCTTTGTTTGTATGCTTGTTGTTTGTTTATTTCCCTGAAACGCTAATTCCACCTAAAACACGGCCTTTTAGCACTTCTGTGGATCCCTAGTGATATCTGCATTGCTTACTGTACCTATTTCCTTGTTTCACTTGAAAGAAAGTTACTGTTTGTCGTTTTTGCATTTAAGTTACCTGTAACACATTGCATTTAAGTTACCTGGCACTTGCTCACTAAAGCAATTATATAAGTCAGCTCTAAAAAATTAAAAGCACTACACCCTCACAAACTCCCCTTGAGTACCTTGTTCCCCATTGGTCCTTTTTTTCAATTATAAAGGAATTCCCAATACTATTCTTGCATGTCAAAAGGTCAGTTGTCAATCTTCTCTCCGGTCCAGCTGGTGAATCTGGGAATCTAGAGGCAATGTTACAACTGCCTCATGTACACAGACAACCCTCTCCTCCTCCCAACAAATTCCAACACATGTGGGAGATGCAACCATATAGCCAAACTGGAGGCTAAGCTCTCTCAACTCAGTACTGGCGTAACCAGTCAGGAGGAGAAGGAAACCACACTCACTACAATTCCAGTCTCACATAGACCTACCACAACAACAAACCAAACACATAAACACACAAAAACATACTCGGAGGCTCTAAATAAAAATCTGCCTAAGCAGCAGAGACCTCCAAAGCAGACACCAAGCAACCGCTACTCCAAAACAAAGCACGTGCAACACATAGCTCACAAAGCCAGTGTGTCGAACAGTCACAGCCCTTAAGGCTAAACAACACACCTGATACACTTGTAATAGGTGACTCTATCGTCAGGCACACTGACGTCCCGCTCACCAGGCTGAACAAGGAGAAGGTCACGGTGAGCTGCCTGTCGGGCGCTAGGATCCGCCACATAACACAAGCACTCAGGTCACTCCAAGGCAAGTACAAATATGACTCAGTCATTGTCCATGCTGGTGTGAATGACCTGAGACGTACCTCCCTGGACTACATGAAAAGAGACATAGAGGAGCTCTCTGAGCATGTAGCCCAGGCCGGTATGACCCTGACCTTGAGTAGCATCTTACCCTCACCAAGAATGATGCCACAATATGAAGACAAGATGATCAATTTCAACAATTGGCTTAAGTGTTGGTGTCATTCAAAGGGGATCCAATGCCTGTCAGCCTGGGATGACATGCTCGACAAGCCACGATGCTTCGCTAGGGACGGCTTGCACCTGTCACCCATGGGCTTTCTGATATTGGCAAAGGCTCTTGCTACCCCCATAGTGCCTTTTTTAGGCAAGGCTCAAAAGACAAACCCACCTCTATAGGTATCACAAGGGATAAGAAATGAAGAGTAATGCTACTCAACGCCAGAAGTCTAAACCTCAAGATGCACGCACTCGAAACTCTCCTTAGCATGGAGAACATCGATATCTGTGCAGTAACAGAAACCTGGTTCAAGGCTCCCGAGAGCACTCCAGCACTACCAGGTTATACCTCATACCATGCTTTTCGGCCCCAAAACTTGGACCGAACCACAAAAGGAGGGGGAGTATCAATATTCGTCAAAGATACCCACACCTCCAGGTTGGTGGCACAGCACGAAGCATCAGAGACTATCCATGTGCAACTAACTGTGGGTAAAACTGCCTTCCAGTTTATAGCCTGCTACAGACCACCCTCCCAAACACAGGAACCCCACTCGGCCTTCCTGAGAATACTGGAAAATATGAAGGTCTCTCCCAACACCATTATATTGGGTGACTTCAACTACCCAAACATAGACTGGGAGCATTACTCTAGCCCAAAGGTTCCTAGAATTTATAAACTCAAATGCTATGGAACAACTTGTTACCACTCCCATAAGAGGGGAAAACATACTGGACCTGATCATCACCAACATGGGGACACTATGCTCCAGACCAGAAGTGTATCCCTCACTGGTAAGATCAGACTATAAACTAATCTCACTGGATATTCACATCCCGACCCCACCCCCTGCCCAGAAAACCACAGTGAAAAACTTCTCTAAAGCAAATTTCACATGCCTCAAAACCGAGGCGAAATCCTTCAAAGCCCCCGGGCCTATGGAAAATACGGCCCAGACCACAGAATCCTTTATAAACGCATTCTATGAACACCTTCAGGAATGCATGGATCATGCAATCCCAAATAAAACCAAGACCCAATCCTCCAAAGGCAGACGTCCTGTCTGGTGGACCCCAGCCATAAACAAACTATACAATAGAAGGAGGAAGCTACTACATGATAGAGCAAAATCCCAAAAAGGGAAGGTATCTCTGATCAGTATTAGCAAAAAACTACGGGCACTCATAAAATCGTCTAAGGCCAGCTTCGAGAGAAAAATTGCACAGGACACTAAGGATAATCACAAGGCTTTCTTTAGTTATGTTAGGAACCTGGGTGGGAATTCCCAGATATGCTCAGAATTAGTCCAAAATGACAAAAATACACCGAGCCCACAGACATTGCCAACATCCTAGCTGACAGGTTCAGTGCAAACCCCCTCCCCACCAAAAGGGCAAATATCTATCCCAACAGAGTGCTGCCCCCGACATCTCAGATGCTCAGGTAAGAGCCGCCCTCTCCAAAGCAAAAACACAGCATCAATGGGACTAGATGGTGTCCCGGCTGCATCCTACATGAACTCCAAGAAGAGCTAAACCCAAACATAAAACTACTGTTCAATCTTAGCCTTACTACAGGATATGTACCCAAAGAGCGTGCAGCAACAGTGGTCCCTCTCCACAAAGGTGGTGCCTCAACGGATCCTGGAAACTATCGCCCCATAAGCCTGACTAGCTTGGTCTGCAAAGCTATGGAAAGGATCATCATGGACCTCATAAATAAAGATATTGGGGACCTACAGACACTGGATCCTACCCAGTTTGGCTTTGTTAAGGGCAGATCCTGCCTCTTAAACCTGGTCGATTTCTTTGAAACAGTCACCAAGGCAATTGACGAGGGGAAGGTGGTCCACACAGCCTACCTGGACCTCGCAAAATCCTTCGATACAATACCCCACTCGGGCATTATAGATAAGCTCACCAGCTTAAATATAAACCCCTATGTCACTAGATGGGTTGCAAACTGGCTCAAGGACAGAACCCACATGGTTAGAATTGCTGGAGCCATGTCAGACTCCAAACCAGTTACAAGTGGCGTCCCACAAGGCTCAGTCCTGGGACCTCTCTTGTTCGGTATATATTTCTCGGCGGTACAGGCCAACACGGAAGGATTGTGGCTGAATAAGTTCGCAGATGACTGCAAACTGGGCGCCATAATCAACTCTCCAGCCGACACAAGCATCCTCCAAAAGAGCCTCATAGAAACAGACAACTGGTGCCAGAGCCATGGCCTCAAGCTAAACGCCAAAAAGTGTATAGTCATCCCCTTTGGCAAAAACAAAGTGCCCACAAATTACCACATAGGTGGTAATCCATTAAGTACAGAAGAAGTCATTAGGGACCTGGGGACCCAAGTTGATAGCAATCTCTCATTTGATAACCACGTGGCCAAAGTGGTTAGAAAAACATTTTATATAGCCCACTTAATCATGAAGGGATTCACATCTAGATCAGGGAGGTCATCGTGCCTCTTTACTCATCCCTCATCAGGCCCATAATTGAGTACAATGCCCCTTTTGGGATGTACCTTACCAGACACCTGCAGCAACTGGAAAGACCCCAAAAGTACCTCACCAAGAGGATCAAAGGGATCAAACAGATGCCATATGCTGCCCGGTTAAAGAAACTCCAGCTCTACTCAGTGGCATACCGCCTGCTCAGAGGCGATCTGTGCCTGACGTATAAAGCCATGTCCAACCCGGAATTAATGGACATGCTGCACCTCAGAAAATCCAAATCCCATCGAGCTACGCGCTCGAGAGACTTGAACCTCAGCACTGAAATAAATAGGACATGCTGGAGGGACAGATTCATAACCCAGAGGCTCCCTTCACTCTGGAATAAAATCCCAGTCCAGGTTAGGCAGAGTCCCACATTGACTCTCTTCAAGAGGAATCTTGATGAGTGGATGGGAGATCATAGGTTTACCCCGGCTATCACTTCTGTGTCACTGTTAGACAGAGGCACAGTATACTAACCTCAAAACAAGGCAAAGCAAAATTAATTTAAAATGGGTGGCGAAAGCCAAACACACTCTGGCTAGGCTTATAAATGCCCTAGGGCAGATAGCCTAGTATGAACCTATGAACCTATATCCACTCTGACAAATAAACTGTCATCAAAAACTATCTTGTTTATGTTCTCAAGAAAATGCCAAGGATCATGGCATATTTGGGGCTCAGATCTAACAATAGGTTTTAACTTACATCCACAAATTTCGCACACGCATATGTGATAGACCCTCTACCATCCACTATCGGTCTAAAAGGTGGATTGGTGAGGTCTTTGTGGATCTTTGGAATAATGGGTGCTGGCATAGTTAAGTAATGTAGACTATCAATATCAATACTCCCTTCCAAACATAAATCATTGAGGGTGTTATTGAGTGACCTGTATTAAGTAGTGTAGACTATCAATATCAATACTCCCTTCCAAACATAAATCATTGAGGGTGTTATTGAATGACCTGTATTAAGTAGTGTAGACTATCAATATCGATACTCCCTTCCAAAAATAAACCATTAATGGTGTTATTGATTGACCTGTATTAAGTAGTGTAGACTATCAATATCAATACTCCCTTCCAAACATAAATCATTGAGGGTGTTATTGATAGACCTGTATTAAGTAATGTAGACTACCAATATCAATACTCCCTTCAAAACACAAATCATTGAGGGTGTTATTGATTGACCTGTATTAAGTAGTGTAGACTATCAATATCAATACTCCCTTCCAAACATAAATCATTGAGGGTGTTACTGATTGACCTGTAGGCTCCATTCACTTTGTTAAGACTAACCTGTTCATACACTGCACTGTCTAAGACAACTTGCATTCTTCTTACATAATCATGCTGATCCATGAATATTAAACCAATACCCTTATCGGGTTTCATAACTCGCACTTTACATGTCTTTAACAATACAATAAATGCCAGTTCCTCACTGTCGATGTTCTTACACTTATAGGCATACCATGTATTGTTCACCAGCAACCTTCTGAAATCAATTTCACAAGCTTTTTCAAACAAAGCTAGAGTGTCTTGCAGCTGTGGGTTAAACAGGCTGGAAACCTTTAAGTTATTAGTCAGTGTGGAATTGGAACCCATAAGGTGTGAAAGATTGAGCTTACGAACAAAAAGTTTAAGGTCTATGATGGTTTTGACTAAATTGGCCCTTTTGTCAGGAACAAAGTCAGCCCTTTAGAAAAGAAGTTACCCATATCCTTATCCACCCGGAGTGAACTAAAGTTGAAAATTTTAAAGTCCCCCTCGGTGTTTACCAGGACATGTGGCGAAATCCCTCTTATCTCCTCCTCCGATTCTGCCACCTACTGTTCTGGCCCTGCCTCCTGTTGTTGGTTTGCCAGTTCGAAAATTGTTGTTGTTGCACTTCGTTGTTCAACCGAAAACCCTGATTAGGGTTATTATTGTGATTAGAGTTATTAGTATGACCAGCAGGGGTAGTGCCTTCCATTTGGTCAACATACTGAGGCACCTGTCGTTGCTGATTATTCCTGATTTGTTCACTACGGCGAACCCATGGGCTACCATCATTGACTGTACCATTCATGGACTCATTATGATTACTTTCATCAACATTAGTCTGCCCAGTATGAGTCAAACCAACCCCATTGAAACTGGTGTTAGTGCTAGATGGAGGGGCTGGATAGGCAGAACCTTTCGAATATTCATTCATGTCTTTAATTATTTTCTTCTTTTTAGTTTCAAAACTACATATGTATATATATATATATATATATATATATATATATATATATATATATACGTCCAACTTCAAAAGATCACATTTGTGAAGATGAAATCATCGAGATGACACCAGCAAAACTTTAAATTATCGAACACCCAGAACTCCGAAAACTATCCTTGGAAAAAGAACCACTTGGTCATCAGAACAAAAAAACAAACGTATGTGGGGGCAGCACTCCCCACACCCCCCCAACTAAATATACCAACTCCGAGATCGGAGACTGGGGAAAGGGCAAAGTTCACCATGGTGGCCAAGTGGGTCTTTTCCCGGGGTTAGTTTTCGCTGTTCCAGAAGTTCAATGATATTCGGGTACTTCAATCTTTTGAAGTAGACCCATATATATATATATAGATATATATATAGATATATAGATATATATATATATATATATATCTGTGTGTGTGTATATATGTGTGTGTCTGTGTGTAAGACACTCGATTGAAAACCACAGTTTTGAATGGCAAACGAATGAACAAAAATGTTGATTTTTTTTTAGTTTGAGTTTTCAAAAACTCAGTCATATGGTTGGCTTAATAGTTAAGTTGTTTATCTTACAGACACAAGGTGCATGGTTTGATTCTCACAAGGGGTAATTGCCTAAGCTTAAAATGGCCCACAAGGGCAATTAGCCTAGTACTAAGCTATGAACCTATGATATGGTCTTGACCATATGAATTTTGAGTTTCCGAAAACTCAATGAACTCACACATACACACACACACACACACACATGTGTATATATATATATATATATATATATATATATATATATATATATATATATATATATATATATATACACACACACACACACACACACGTATATATATATATATATATATATATATATACACACACACACACACACACACACGTGTATATATATATATATATATATATATATATATATATATATATATATATATATATATATATATATATATATATATATATATATATATATATATATGTATATATATATATATATATATATATGTATAGGTCTATATTAGTTCACCGAAAGTTATTTTCAGCGAACACTTCTTTGTCGACATGTATTCAGAAAAAAATCACTTCCACGATTCACTGAATTTTCCAAGGGCAATGAAGCAGTTGGCCAACTACACAACTTTGCCCTTTTCCCCACTGTAGTGCGATCTTGGAGTTGGTATATATAGTTAGGGGGGACATGGAAGGCAAAGCCCCCCCCCCCCAATGGGGTGAGTTTGATTTAGTTAGTTGTGGGTTCTCTGTTGTGCTGTGTGGCAATTGTTTCATTGCCCTTGGAAAATTCAGTGAATGTTTCTATGGGTGGCAGCTGGAATACTCCAAATAGGAGTTACTAAATGTATTTTTCTTATAAATTTTGGATTTAAATCCAGTTCCAGAATGTTCTACATAGGTGTCTTAATAAGCTATACCTTCTTTACTATGGGTGTGGGTGAACTTTATGTACGTACTAGACTTATTTCTATAATTCACAAATTGCTCGATACCCTTGTTGGTACCTCCCCACAGGACAAAAATGGCCTTCATATTGGAATCAGTTTGCTGAAGCTATAAAGAGCATTGTTCAACAAAACTGGGTTTTGTTAAAAGGGGACATGGAAGTGTATAATATTTTGGGAGAGAAGCCCATTTTTGTACATAAAACAGGACGAAATGTAAAGCATAGATTTTTTTTTTTTTTTTTCAATAATCATTTTTATTGTTTTGCCAAACCATTATACATTTCACACACTATTTACATTATGTGTAAAGCATAGATTTGAATACAAAGGAAATGCTATAGGTAATAGAAAGGACTTGCAAGGAACTAAAAAATGTGGCAGCTGCAACCAATGCTTTGCAATAAATGAGGAAACAGCATTGGTATTAGACAACATCCATAGAGCTAGAGTGTATTTTAGGAGGAGGAAACAAAAGAAGAGCATTTTAAAAGGTCAATGTATTAGGAAAGCACAAATGACCTCAGAGTACGCGGATATGAAGAAAAGAGATGGAATTTATAGGTAATATGTTTCAGGAAAGAGGGTATCCTGTTTCCATGATTAAGGAGGTGTCTCAATATGTTATTAGTGAATGGGGTGTTAGGTACAACCCCCTACTGGGTGACGGTATGGTTTATACACATGAAGGCACAAATAAAGACAATTATGGGAGGGCCTTCATATTGGAATACAATCAGTCAAGCTATAAAGAGCATTGTTCAACAAAACTGGGTTTTGTTAAAGGGGGACATGGAAGTGTATAATATTTTGGGAGAGAAGCCCATTTTTGTACATAAAACAGGACGAAATGTAAAGCATAGATTTGAATACAAAGGAAATGCTATAGGTAATAGAAAGGACTTGCAAGGAACTAAAAAATGTGGCAGCTGCAACCAATGCTTTGCAATAAATGAGGATACAACATTGATATTAGACAACATCCATAGAACCAGGGTGTATTTTAGGAGAGGTAATTGTAACACTGTGAGGGTGATATATTTGGCAAAATGTTGCAGCTGTTCCGCATTCTACATAGGGCAAACCAACAGAGCCCTTAAGAACAGAATTTATGAGCATTATTATTGTATTAGGAAAAAGGACAAAAACAATGCATTGTATAGGCATTTAGAATCTAGCAATGGATGTTCCAATTTTAAGTTTGCCATTCTGGAATGTGTTTATATGAGTCCTAGTGGAGGGGACATTAAGTGTATCTTAAAAGAAAGATTTGTCAAATGGCAGTTATTGCTAAATGCAGCCAGCTATCCAAGTATTAATGATAGTGTCACCATTACCCCAGTCTTAGAAATGAGACGGTAGAAGTTAAAAAAGTTACATTTATCTAGTATTGTTGCTATAGCTCAGAGGATAGAGCATCAGACTTTACATTTAACTGACCAGGGTTCTATCCTGGGTTATGCTTTTTATGGAAATCTGTCATTTTATATTTTTTTGTGGTTCTTGTGCAGATATTGGCAATAAGTTTGGTTTACATCATGTTCCAGTAAATAATTTTATAATTTTTAGTAAATATATATTTTTTATACATTTTAGTAAGGTTATTGTGAGTTGTATATAGTGAAATATATTGTAATGAGTTTTATTCCTGTTTCTTTAAATGACAGATTATTCAAAATTTAAAGTATAATTGTTAGCGTGATTTTATTGGTTGCAAGCAACTATATAAGCACATCTAATGACATGTTTTAACAGATTCTGATGAAGTCTGCGGTTTTCAGATGAAAGCGCTTAATCTATGTGACTATTAAAGATTTCTTATCTGCATAGTGAGTTGGTTCACTTTGTTCAGTACTGCTGCAGGGGAGCACAGGTGCAATTTGCGTGGACCCTAAATTGTTTTATTTGGTTCAGTTGTTGGGGAGTGCAAAATTTCTTAGGTATGCAGCACTATTTTATGAAAAGCATTCTAATTAGTAGCTATGTTTTCATTTGCTTTTGTGACCATTTAGACTATTTAAAAGACTATTACTTATTCAACTTAGATACATATGTCAATATGCTGACTTGAGAGAAGGCTAACTTTCTGAGAGACAGCACAATGGGTCTGTCTGAGGATTAGACAGTAAACATTAGTACTGAAGGTGTGATCCACTATACACACTGAGCAGAGTGGATGAGAGCTGTTGACTCCAACTCTTAGCTGAGATATATAAGTATCCTGTTTTTTTTCGATTATTTATACAGTTTATTGTTTCTAGCAATTTATATATAGCACTTTTATTGTAATCCGCTCGGGTAACTGATTTGTTTGCAGTTAAAGCATTCTGTATCTTTACAAATCTTTATCTGTTTAAAAACTTTCATTTTGTGGCTTTCTCTAGTGCTTTGTAGGCTAATAGCTGCAGGCTAGTGGGGTCTGGTTCTTTTGTGTTTTTGTAAAAAAAAAAAAAAAGTTATTGTTCTGGTATTTAAGCCCTAACTTTGAGAGAGTTTCTGTCTATACACACTGAGCAGAGTGGATGAGAGCTGTTGACTCCAACTCTTAGCTGAGATATATAAGTATCCTGTTTTTTTTTCGATTATTTATACAGTTTATTGTTTCTAGCAATTTATATATAGCACTTTTATTGTAATCTGCATGGGTAACTGATTTGTTTGTAGTTAAAGCATTCTGTATCTTTACAAATCTTTACCTGTTTAAAAACTTTCATTTTGTGGCTTTCTCTAGTGCTTTGTAGGCTAATAGCTTTAGTGTCATGTTGGTGTCTTGTGTTATACTTGGTGACTTTGCAGTTGCCCGCCCCTACTGTAAATCTGATCTGGGACACTCCTCCCAGTCTAGTGTCATTAGCTTATTCTACCTAATACAGAGAGAGCATTTGATAAGGCCTTCTGTTTCTCCTTTTTCCCTTTAAAAAAAAAAAAATTTGCCTGAATTTCCTTATGTTCTGACTGTGCTTCTCAAACATTTTGGAAATATAGAGTATATTTTAGAGCATTTATTATAACTGTAATTGCCTTAATATTGCTACAACTCAAGTGCTCTAGGTTGCACTGCATCTGAAGTGTTTGTGTTTTAGCTGTTTTTCTGTATATATAGACGTATCTGTATATGTAGACTAGCTACTTATTCTGCTGTATCAAGTGCATTAGACTTTTCTGTGTTTATTTACTGTATTATTGCATTGTTTAGCCTGTTTCAACAAAAAAAAAAAATATATATATATATATATATATATATATATATATATATATATATATATATATATATATATATATACTACCTTGTTTGCTCGTTTCCCACCTTTTCTAGCCAGTCCATATCCCAGGCCTTGCTTGTCTCAGGACTTTACTTTCTGTGCTCAGAGCTATCCAGACCTTGCTGTGGCAGAGGGAAGTCCTACTGCCTACCAGTGGGACTGGTGAGCATTGTACTGCCTATCTAACACTAGAGGAGTGGTTTTCAGCTCTGAAATTGTAATTTTATTTGCCTTTTTGGGCTGATTTCTATCCCTTTCAACTTTCTGGCTTAAAAACGTGTGTGTTTGCACATTTTTCACATAGTGCAGCACTACGAGGCTACAGTTAAACTATTCCAGGTGCCGGAAAGTCTGCTCTTCAAATTTTCCCTTAAAACTAGCTGGTTTCTCAGTAGTAGCACTAAAATCTGAACGCCTGTGACTAGCACTTTCTCTAGAACCTGCTGTAAAGCACTAGGAAGCCTGAAACTGATACAAGCACTCAGCTCTCCTTGTCAATAACGAGAAATTAATCATAGGCACTAAACAGCCTACAATTGCAAAGTACCTTGCAAAGGTAAGGGAAAACAGCTCTTAAACCTTACAAAAAAGCACCTAAACAGGCATGTCCAAGGGTCAGCTTCCGGTGGTTTCTCCTGTCCACCTGGTGAATCTGGGCATACTGGGGCAATGCGGCAACTGCCTCATGTACACAAACAATCCTCTCCTCCTACCACCCAACACTACAACTTGCGAGAGATGCACTTACATAGCCAAACTGGAAGCAAAGCTCTCTCCGGTCAAGACTGTGCTAGACAGTCAAGAGGAGAAGGCTAACACCTGCATTACACCTCTAGCAACTCATAGCCCTTCAAAACCCACACCATCAACTCCCACACATAGCAACACTAAACCCACATATGCAGAGGCCCTTAACATTAACCTGCCCAAGCAACAAGGACCTCCAAAGCCGAAACGAAAACAAACACCAGTCACAACCAAAGTGACACATAGCTCACAACACCAGTGTGCCACCCAAAAATAGCCCGTAAGGCAAGACAATGTACCCAACACTTTAGTCATAGGTGACTCTATAGTCAGGCACACTGATGTCCCACTCACCAGGCTGAACAAGGAGAAAATTACAGTCAGCTGCCTGTCGGGTGCCAGGATCCGCCACATAACGCATGCAGTCAAGTCACTCCACAACAAGTACAAATACGACTCTGTCATTGTCCATGCTGGAGTAAATGACTTGAGACATACCTCCCTGGACTACATGAAAAGAGACATGGAAGAGCTCTTGGATCATATGACCCAGGCAGGTATGACCCTAGCCCTGAGTAGCATCCTGCCTTCGCCCAGAATGATACCACAATATAAGGACAAAATGATTGACTTCAACAATTGGCTAAGCTTCTGGTGTCATTCAAAGGGGATCCAGCATTTGTCTGCCTGGGAAGACATGATCGACAAACCATGATGCTTTGCCAGAGATGGTCTGCACCTATCATCCCTGGGATTCAGGTTACTGGCTAAAGCTCTTGCCGCCCCATAGTGCCTTTTTTAGGCAAGGTTCAAAGGTTAAAACCACCACTGTAACAGATACAAGCATGCAAAATCTGCAGGTAATGCTACTCAATGCTAGAAGTCTAAACCTGAAAATGCACTTTCTCGAGGCACTCCTAAAAATGGAGAACATCGATATCTGTGCAGTGACTGAGACCTGGTTCAAGGCTCCAGAGAGCACCCCTGCAATACCAGGCTACAATTCTTAGCACACTTTTCGGCCACAAAACCAAGACCGAAACACTAAAGGTGGAGGAGTGTCCATATTGACCAAGGATATTCACACCTCCAGGCTAGTTGCCCAACACAATGCATCTGAAATTCTCCAGGTGCAACTAACACTAGGTAAGACTGCAATCCAAATTGTAGCTTGCTACAGATCCCCTACCATACCCCAAGATTCTCACTACACCTTCCTAACATACTGGAAAATATTAAGATACAACCAAACACCATAATACTAGGTGATTTCAACTACCCTGCCATTAATTGGGAAAACTACTCGGGTACCAACTCCTTTTCCCAATGGTTCTTGGACTTTATAAATTCCAATGCCCTGGATCAGCTAATCCATTGTCCCACCAGGGGCTCCAATATCCTAGACCTGGTCATTACCAACATGGGAGATAGATGCTCCACACCAGTGGTCACCCCCTCATTGGTCAGGTCTGACCATAAGCAATTCACCCTTGACATCCACATCCCACCCCCACCCCCAGTAAGGAAACCTCCTTAAAAAACTTCTCCAAAGCCAACGTCATGCTACTGAAGTCAGAAGTGACAAACTTCACAACACCCACACAGACGGGATCTGGAAGTTCGACTGCAGAATCCTACACTAAGGCACTGTACAAGCACATCCACTCGTGCATGAATCGTGCCATCCCAAATAGAACCAAGATGCTCTTCTCCAAAAAAGGAAGCCAATCTGGTGGTCCCCTGCTATAAACAAACTATACAACAGAAGGAAGAAACTGTTGCAGAAAAGAGGAAAATCCCAGGATGCAAAAAACTCCCTCACCAGCCTCAGTAAGAAGCTGAGATCCCTCATAAAATCCTCAAAAGCTAGTTACGAAAATAAAATTGCCAAAGATTCCAAAGACAACCACAAGGCATTCTATAGTTATGTCAAGAATCTAAATGGCAATGCTCAGATCTGCTCTGAGCTACAACAGAATGGCATTAAATATACTGATCCCAAGGATATTGCCAATATTCTGACAGATCGATTTAGTGCCAACTTCACTCCCCTCTCAACCCCTAAAGGGCCCATCTCAATACCAAAAGATTGCCAAATTCCGATAATCACGGACACACAGGTAAAAACAGCACTCTCCAAAGCTAAGAATACAGCATCCATGGGACCAGATGACATCCCAGGCTGTGTACTACATGAACTACAAAATGAACTGGCACCCCACCTAAGTGTCATGTTTAATCATAGCCTCACCTCAGGCTTCATGCCCACTGCGTGGCGCATAGCTACAGTTATCCCGATCCACAAGGGAGGATCCACCTTGGATCCCGGGAACTACCGTCCCATCAGTCTGACAAGCCTGATCTACAAGGGTATGGAACGCATTATCATGGAACTTATAAACAAAGACATTGTCAACCTCCAGACACTGGACCCCACCCAGTTTGGGTTTGTGAAGGGCCGATCTTGTCTCCTGAATCTGATTGACTTCTTTGAATCAGTCTCCAGAGCTGTGGACGAGGGTAAGGAGGTCCACACAGCCTATCTGGACCTCGCCAAGGCTTTCAACACCATCCCCTACTCTGGAATCATAGATAAACTTACTAAGCTGGGCATAAATCCCTACGTCACTCGATGGGTTGCCAACTGGATTACTGACGGAACCCAGACTGTAAAAGTAGCCGACTCCAAATCCCCCTCCAGACAAGTAACAAATGGAGTACCTCAGGGTTCAGTCCTGGGACCTCTCTTGTTTGGCATCTACTTCTCTGAATTACAGGCCAACACAGATGACTGCAAACTGGGAGCCATTATTGAATCTCCAAATGATGTGGATATTCTACAAAAGGGCCTTACAGAAACAGGTGCCTGGTGCCAGAGCCATGGGCTCAAGCTTAATGCCAAGAAATGTATAGTCATCCCCTTTGGAAAAAAACATGTACTCATGAACTACCACATAGGTGGCAGGACACTAAACATCGAAAGTGTGATGAGAGACTTACGGACACAAGTGGACAGTGGTCTCACTTTCGATAACCACATTGCCACAACAGTCAGGAAATCCTTCTACGTGGCACACCTCATCACTAAGGGCTTTTCATCCAGAAAAAAGGAGGTTGTTGTCCCACTGTACTCATCCCTCATTAGACCCATTATATAGAGTATAATGCCCCATTTGGTATGTACCTCACAAGACATCTGCAACAACTGGAAAGGCCACAGAAATACCTCACTAAAAGAATCACAGGCCTAAAGCAGATGCCATATGCTGACCATCTAAAAAAACTCCAGCTATACTCTGTGACATATCGTCTACTCAGAGGCGATCTCTGCTTAACATACAAGGCCATGTCAAACCCTGAGCTGTTGGACATGCTCCACTTAAAGAAATCCCAATCCCTCAGAGCCACACGCTCCAGGGATCTAAACCTTATCATCACAATGAACAAAACATGCTGGAGGGATAGGTTCCTGACCCAGAGACTCTCCATACTCTGGAATAGACTGCCCATACATGTCAAGCAAAGCACCTCATTGGCCCTCTTCAAAAGGAACCTTGATGACTGGATGGGAGATAGGAAATTCACCCCGGGGGTCATGTCAGTCACCCTGCTAGACAGGGGCCCAGAGAAGTAAATATTGTGGGAAAAAAATTCCAGGGGATTGTTATGGCTAGGCTTGCATAGGCCTTAGTACCAACCTATGAACCTATATCTCATTGAAAAGTGCCCCTATCCTCAATGTTGGTGTGACCCTGGTTTTGACATATGTAGGTAAAGGGATTATGCCAATTGGTAGGCATACTTTTCACAGGAGAAATTTTTGAGGAGATGGTTGTCAATGACTAGGCCATGAACCACTGATTCATATCCTTTGGGGCACTTAAATTATTTGTATGCCATAATTATATCATTGTTTCTTTTTCTTATTCCTTTGAATAGTGCTTAGACTTATGCACTTTCATATGCATTGTTTTACTAAGTGATCCTATGAATGTGTGAACACTAGGGCTTACAATTTAGACTGCCTCTGACTGACTGACTATGTGAATACTAGGGCCTGCAATTCGGACTGCCTTCTTATTGAGGTTTTGGTTACTGAAAATAAGGTTTCTTACATTGCAGTAGTGGCTAGAAAAATGACAAAAGATGTATAAAATTAAATGGACCAGCTGCATCCAAGCAGAGCATTCAGGTTTGATAGACTGCTCTCCTGTCTAAGGACAATAGAAAGGAAAGGGAGTTGTGCTTTGACTGACTGTGGCAATGTATCCAAGAACACTGGAGAGTTGTCTTCGATTATCAGAGAATTGTTAAGTCTGCAACATGGGATTGTACTGGAAGCCAGAAAGCAGGCAAATGGAGTTTCTGTATTTTCCCTCCTATATAAGATTTATACTGCAGGGCAGTGGCCAGGTCATACAAGTGGCTGCACTGGCATCTAAGGACTCACCAAGGATGCTGGAGACTGGAATGAGAGATATTTTAGTAGGGTAGGTAGGATCACTGGACACGGCCATGCACTTAAAAGCTATGGAGGAAATAGAATAGTGTTTAGATGATTCATAGGTACTTACCAGGCTATTAATCTAGGAATATTTTAGAAGCCTAGACATACATTCCAATGACATTTTTAGCCTTTATTTTTTAAGTAAGAATAACCCAGTACTGAGTTTACAGCTGTGCTGTGCCATATACAGAGACATGTATGTAGGAAAGAAAAACCATGGGACAAAAATGACAGATATATTAAGATGGCAGAGAAAGGGAAAGAAGGGAAGAGTGGGATGTGAGAGACAAATCATGTATGCAGAATGCTGAGATGTGGTATGGTCCTGAAATTATGGGGAGCTCCAGTTTGTGGGACTGATATGAGACTGGTGGAGAAGACACTGTTTCTCTTTTAGACTTGTACCTTTCATTAGAGCTATATTTGTTCTGGAGCTGTTTTCTGGATCAACATCTACCTGAGCTATACATTAAATTACAGGACTGAAAGTAATTTAAAAATAATCTAAAATCATTTCTGCAGGGGGCAAGCCCCCCTGCACTGTAAACACTGTGAGGTGCTGCCCCCCCCCACCACACTTATTTAAAACAACAACGTATAGTTTGAAAGTGGCAATGTTTTGATCATCTTCCATGGTAGTAGAAAGAAACCGAAGCAGAATCTGGTACAGAATCTGAACTACAGTATGAAGCATAGACTGTTGACAATTAGAACTATAGTGATGTTACTGCCAGGATCATTTGCCACAATTTACAGACTAATTATTAGGAAAGAGCTGATTGATTCTGTCATCTGGATCCTAATATTTGTATCAAACCATAAAGCACATCTGGAGTTTTTAATATTTCAAATTACTACAGCAGTATTTTGTTTTCAAAGTTGTTAAGTATTACAGTCATAATCAAAATATGTAACTGTACCTTTTAGTTCACAGATTGATTCTGGTAATTCCTTGAGAATATTATTTTGGCAATCCAGTATTTCTAGCTTTTCTAAAAGTTTGATTGTTGCAGGTAGGAATTCTAGACTGTTATTTTCCAAATATAGTTCTTTCAGGTTCTGAAAAAGATAATGTTTACACTTCACTTATTGTGGTTTTGCATGTTGCATTGTCTTCTAACACATGGCTCACGTATCTAGAATTTCCTGATTTCTCCACAGATGGACAGGTAATGTAACATACTTGTTAAAGAACTGGAGTTTAATGCTGTAGACCTGGTACCATTTGTCACCAAATATTTCACACTTTGGGCAGCACAGTGGGTTAGCAGTTTACTTCAAAGCTGTATCTGACTAGGTTCTGTCTGGTTTCTTCACATCTCTCAAAAATATTAGTTAGATGGTTACTTAAAGCTGTCCAGATATAGATTAATTACTCCTGCACTTCTGGCTGGGCTGTGTTTGAAAAGACTCTAGAAGACCCAGTTCACTTATTTGGTTAATAAACTAAACTAAAAAAAATAGTATGCCACAGAGGGTTATGCTGAAATTATGAGCAAAGGAAAGAGCACCTGATATTACCTGCAGTTATCCCACCAGTGATCAGTCTACAATCATTTTTAGTTTGTAAAGGTACATTGTGTCAACACTGTTTCCCAGTATGACCCATTAGACTACCATAGAAAAATAAACCCATGCAAATTAGATTACTAAAAAAGAAGCAAAATAAAGTGGACATAATTTATAAAACATACGCAGTTGACAAATTATATAATATTTAAAAGTACACACATACATAAAATAAGAAATGCTAACTGGAAAATAAACTAATATTCTACACAAATTAACATAAATATGCATTAATTTAAAGACGCATAACCATTCCAGCATATTGCATAAATGCCATAAAAGGTAAAAAAAAAAACCTTGCACAAATGTAAGAATTTAAGTTTAACTACAAGAAATCTTACACATAAAAAATTAAGTAGAGAAATAATCTGCTAATGTCTGAAATAAGTAACTGTGCTTAAAAGCTACAAAATATATATAAAATAAATGAATTTCAAGCACAAGTGAGTATTTAATGTTTATAATGCTTAATAAAGCATCAGATTGAATATATTATTTAAACTATTTCTGCTATGTGCATCACATTTGACTTGCCATCACACTTCCATTTTACAAGCATATGTCTTTATTACCATCTATATTTTCTTTTTTTTTTGCCAGGCTCATAAAGACAACAGAATGACAGTTTCAAACCTCATCACATAATTAAGTAAGGCTCTAGTGTATTAACAGATATGGGTATCATTAATATGTTCCCTTCTTCTTCTTTCAGCTTTTCCCGGTTAGGGATTGCCACAGTGGAGCACCTGTCCACTCATGATTGACAGTGGAGTTTTACGGTGTTGAGTTGCCAGCCTGGCATCCAACCTTCCACAGAAGGCACACATATGCATGAACTCACGCAAAGGGCCAATATAGAGTGTCCAATCCACTGACAGCATGGCTTTGGGATGAAACCAGAGTACACAGAGGAAACCCACACGACCACAGGGAGGACATGCAGACTCCGCACAGAAGGCACCCCAGCCGAGATTGACAGTGGAGTTTTACGGTGTTGAGTTGCCAGCCTGGCATCCAACCTTCCACAGAAGGCACACATATGCATGAACTCACGCAAAGGGCCAATATAGAGTGTCCAATCCACTGACAGCATGGCTTTGGGATGAAACCAGAGTACACAGAGGAAACCCACACGACCACAGGGAGGACATGCAGACTCCGCACAGAAGGCACCCCAGCCGAGGATCGAACTGGAGAACCTTTTGCTCCACCACAGCCACCCTATCATTAATATGTTCCCTAATTCATTCATATAGGCACCAGTTAATTTCACCAGTTTAGAAATAATGAAATGCAGTACACTAACCAACAGTTACTGCAAACTTCATATAACAGCTAAAAAAAAAAATCTAAAAAGTATTTTTGTCATGTTGTTGAAAGTAGTAATAGTATGCATTATTTATTTACGTATTGACCTTTGTTTACAGAGAAAGTCCAAATGGGCAGAAAACCCATTTTCAGTGGAGGCCTGAGTAGAAGTTTCACATATACAAAGAAATTCATCTTTACTTCCAGACAAGCAAACTGTCATCCATAAAACAAGTACAGAAATAAATGCATTGTGGGCATGTACTCCCAAACAGGGTTGACATAGCAGCCAACATATCCTCAGCATTAAGCTCATTGTAACCAATATTAATGAAGACAAAATGAGTCTGCTGCCAAATAATGTCCGCCAAGTCAAACATAAATATGGTAACAACTACTACTCTATTCACATAATAACTCCTTAATTACTCCACATGTGCAGCCAACCCAATGAGAAATGTTTAGTATTGCTGACTTTCAACGGTTAGTTCTCTGGTTTGGTTCCTGGCTTGGATGCTTTCTCTGCGAATTGTGGATGTCCTTCCTCATTGGGGGGGGGGGGGGGGGTCACTCCTCTCACATCCCATTCATATGCCAAGAGGTAAACTGGCATTCCTGTTCATTGTCAGTAGTTGAATGTTGAATGAGTGTGTGTGTGTGTGTGTGTGTGTGTGTGTGTGTGTGTGTGTGTGTGTGTGTGTGTGTGTGTGTGTGTGAGTGCGTGAGTGTGTGTGTGCGTGAGTGTGTGTGTGCGTGAGTGTGTATGTGTGTGTGTGCGCACGCTCGTGCATGCATGAGTGTGTGTGTCTCTGTGTGTGTGCGCGCATTCAGACAAGAGACCACAAGGCCACATGCATCGCCTCAGGTGGGCCAACAGTGCCCACACCTTTCATTGTTAAATATACACTTCTAAAAGTGCAGCAACTTGAAAAAAGGGCAAATAAAGTTTTATTTTTTCTGAGTTGGTACAAACTTGGAGATAATCTATTTAGAGACTGTAGATGAAGTGGTAGAGTCGCCACACTGGGAATACAGAAGGATGCAGTTCTCCTGTGAAAATAATAGTACAGCTGTCTGTTCTGCCTTATTTTATAAAGAGATGATGTGGGGCAGCAGGACAATGTGGGCAGTATGTCTGAATTTGGCAGGCTGGGTGGCACATCAATAAATTACTATAATAATCTAACGCAATTTTTATTTTTATCTGTTAACCAGGTTATAAAATGGATTCAATGTCATGCAAAATTATTTACAGAATACATCATAGATATTTTTCTGGCCAAAATGAATAAAACCCGTACTGACCACTAAAGCATTATCATCATTATCATTTAACACATGAGAAATACTGCCTCTATTTTTTTTCTGAAAATATACACCTAGTTTTGTATATTAAAGCCACATTTCTCATCATTTTATATGTAAACATTTTAGATTCACAACAACACAGTGCATGTTTCCAGGTTGACAAAACAGATAAACAACGTCCCATGCCTGAAAGAAGTACAACTCCAAACATTGCACAGATGTGAACTTTTAATTCACCCAATGTATGTTCTCAAAGGCAAATGTTGCTAACTAATGAGTATGCACACTATAATAAATACATTCGATAAGTAGGCATGAATGAAAATCGCATGATAAATCACACACATGATTATCTGGACAGACATCTTTGCAGGTGCATCTGAGAGCATGATTTGTAAAGGCAACATTAATAAAATCATCAGTAAACATATTATAGATAATGGAGCTGAAAAGTATATTAAGTGTACGGGTTTAACAATTAAGGGCAGCAGCGGTGGTGCAGCAGTTAGTGTTGCCGCCTCACAGCAAGAGGTTCTCCGGTTCGATCCTCGGCTGGAGTGCCTTCTGTGTGTAGTCTGCATGTCCTCCCTGTGGTCACATGGGTTTCCTCCGGGTGCTCCAGTTTCCTCCAACATCCCAAAGACATCCTGTAGGTGGATTGGACACTCTAAATTGGCCCTAGGCATGAGTGCGTGCATGTGTGTGCCTTCGGTGGAAGGTTGGGCGATGGGCTAGCAACTCCACACTGTAAAACTCCAGTGCCAATCATGAGTGGACAGGTGATCTGCTGCGGAGACCCCTAACCAGGAAAAGAAGAAGATGATGGGTTTAACAATTAAACTGGAGATATGAGCTGTACTGACATGTACAATGATTTGTTGCATCAAAAAGCTAAGTGGCAGAATTTTCTCATGGTGCATGTCAGCTTTAAATAAGCATTATTCCTACCAGTTTTAAATAACAGACAATTTCATTGCTATATATAAACCAATAAAATAAGTAAATTTTATCATGTAGTTCTTTCATTCATTTTTCTAGTAAGTTAATCATTAGATATGCGTGAGTTTTAAACAGTGAAAAATATATATTTTGTTTTATTAAACACAGTGATTATTGTGCATTTACCACTTAGGAAGCAATATTTTTCTTTGTAATTTGAACACTGGGTGAATTAAACATTCATTTCTGTGTGAATTCTGGAAGTGTGCTTATTTCATGTTTTTGAAGTCACAAAAGATTTTACAGCTAACCACTATAAGGCTGATAGCTGATAAGTCATTGGGCCCATGGAAATTAATGAATCAAAGTCAGTCCTGAACTCATGTACTTTTTTCTCAGAGATGTATATTAAGGCCATGGTGGTGCAGTGGTTAGCACTGTCACCTCACAGCAAGAGGTTCTCCGGTTCAATTCTCGGCTGGAGCACCTTCTGTGTGGAGTCTGCATGTCCTCCCCACGGTTGAGTGACGTTTAAAGACATGCAGGTAGGTGCGTGCATGAATGGATGTGCCTTTGTTGAAGGTTGTGCTGGCACCTCGGCACTGTAAAAATCTACTGCCAATCATACGCAGACCGGCATTCCACTGTGGCGACCCCTAACCGAGAAAAGCCAAAAGACATTACTTTTCTCAGAGGTGTGCATTGATTTACTTGAAAAAGACAAGCCATACGCAGGAAAGAAATTCAAACCCAGCAAAATAACTATTAAATGGATTTGGCTTAAGTGAAGAGTTGAAATGATGTAAATGAAAGAGAGAAATTTGTTTTTTCAACTTTCCCCTGAGTTTCTCTTTAGAACTGGCATTTTTCTATTTTTTTCAGTCTTTTTTTTAACCACTAGTTTACTTTGTTGGAATGGTCCATTTCTGGGTGGGTTCAAGCATTCTAATCTGCATAATTGTATCTGAAGAAAAATTAGTTAATTTCTATTTCTATTAAAATGTTGAGCCTCTACAAATCGATATACACAGATTCCCCTTTGCAAACTGCAACATGATTTTCATTATACATAGAAGACTTTCCATGTTGTATCTCTGATAATGCAGAATTATTAACAGCACAGTTTAGTTTACCATGAAATTTAGCAACATTCTTAACAATTTTGCAATGACTGAAAATACAGCTGTGAATATAATCTTTCTCATCCTGCTCAAACTGTCTATAAAAACGGATTCAAAAGCTCAAGTTATAGATATTGTCAGTAACTGGGGACTACTATGTTTAAATGGGCTGGCAGAAGGGCTTACTCCACTTTGGGTTCCAGCTCTAATTATGCTGGCTTAGCTATGATGCTAACCCCCCCCAAAGGCTTTCAGAGCAAAAAAAATTGCTTGCAATTCCTGTCAGTTAGGTAGTACCCCACTTTCTCAGTGTGCCAATTTCTCCTGTCCCACACAGGAGTTGAGGTAGGCTCTTCAAACTGATAGCAAGGACTCAGTCATCAGGATCTGTGATGTGTTCTGCTGCAGTAAAGGAAGACCCACTCTGAAACAGATGGGATTCATCCACCCCTCTAATGTCTGCTGATAAGGATCTGACATCAAAAGAAGATTCATGAAGCTATGGTAACTCTGCAGCCACTGACACTTCATCATTCATTGCAATGCTCAAATGTTTAGGCATGTTAATGGAGTCCTAAGGATCCTGGCCTCTGGAGCTCAGTCATGTCCTTCTGCTGCATCATCACTTAGGCTGCCAGGACTATGACCTTATGACCACAGTCTGTGGGTCTGTGGGCAGCAGCAACCATAAATGCAAAGTATCTTGCTCTGCCCTAATAAGGACACTCAGAAAAGACTTTTACCAGTCACAAGATGGGTTGCCAACTGGCTCACTGACAGAACCCACACTGTAAAAGTTGCAGACTCCAAATCTGACCTCAAAGCAGTGACAAGTGGAGTACCACAGGGTTCCGTCCTGGGACCTCTCCTGTTTGGTATCTACTTCTCTGAAGTAGAGGCTAACACAGAAGGCCTCTGGCTAACGAAGTTTGCAGATGACTGCAAACTAGAAGCCATAGTCAAGTCCCCAAATGATGTGGACATCCTTCAGAAGGGCCTCACTGAGACAGATGCCCGGTGTCAGAGCCATGGCCTCAAGCTCAGTGCCAAAAAGTGCAGTGTCATCCCCTTTGGTAAAAACTCTGTACCCATGAACTACCACATAGGCAGCAATCTACTTAACACTGAATACGTGATAAGAGACCTTGGAACCCAGGTGGACAGTAGTCTCTCCTTTGATGGTCACATCGCCACAGTATTCAGGAAGTCCTTCTACGTGGCATACCTCACCATAAAAGGGTTCTTATCCAGGAAAAAAGAGGTCATTGTTCCTCTCTACTTGTCACTCATTAGACCCATTACAGAGTACAACGCTCCTTTTGGAATGTACCTCACAAGACATCTGCAGCAACTGGAAAGGCCACAGAAGTACCTCACAAAGAGGATTACTGGCCTCAAACAAATGCCTTACACTGACTGCCTCAAAAAACTCCAGCTTTACTCCGTAGCATATCGCCTACTCCGAGGTGATCTCTGCCTAACATATAAAGCTATGTCAAACCCAGAGCTGTTGGACATGCTACACCTTAAGAAATACCAATCCCTCCGAGCTACACGCTCTATGGACCTAAACCTTGTCACCACAATAAACAGGACATGCTGGAGGGATAGATTCCTGTCCCAGAGACTTCCTATACTCTGGAACAAGCTACCCATCTATGTCAAACAAAGTTCTTCATTAGCACTCTTCAAGAAAAATCTTGATGAGTGGATGGGAAATAGGAAATACACTCCGGGGATCACTTCTGTGTCTCTGCTGGACAGTTGCACAGGAAAATAACTTTCTTGGGTGGCGTAAGCTATGGAATCTTGCTGGCTAGGATTACATAGGCCCTTGGGCTGATAGCCTAGTACCTACTTATGAACCTATAAGGAGACCCCAAACATGTGTAATAACTGGAGTGCTCAAGTCAAGGAGGCTAATGGGGACTGCCTTGACAAGATCACTTGGAACTTGTCATCCAAGTAGAGAAACACATGAAGTTCCTTCTTCAAAGCCTTTAACACAGTCATTGGCACCTTGGTAAACATGTTGGATCCAAAGTGCTCAAGTGACAGAACCCCATACTGAAAGAGAGGCTCATCCTAAGCAAAATAAAGGTACCTCCCATCTACACCCTTGACACAAATGAGTTAAAATGTGTTTTTTTTACACCCAGTAACTCAACCAAGGTGTCCTATGGCAGCAGAAGCATGAATCCATAAAGAATCACCATTCAGACTTCATATACCACATGTTGTCACTTAAGTTGCTGGGATCCAGAATGAAATAACATTCTCCTATCCCCTTCAGAACACAGAAAATATGGAGGGTGAACTTTCTGCCTCTCCCTGAATGAGTTATAGTTTCTACAGCTTTTAGAAATACAGTCAAAGCCCGTTTCAAGAATTCTGCTGAGATAACCCTGCCTCTAAGTGAAGTTCTTTTTGGGAGAGGAACTAAAGATGTGGTCATCCATGACCAACTTTATCACCCTGCAGTCTATGTACCCACACATATGAATTGGTTCAGCAATAACCATATTTATGGGGACATGATAAAATGAAGTATTTAGTAGTATGTATCTCTCCAGTTCAATCTTCGGCTGGAGTGTCTTCTGTGTGGAGTCTGCATGTCCTCCCTTCGGTCATGTGGGTTTCCTCCAGGTGCTCCGGTTTCCTCCCACATCCCCAAAGACATGCTACAAGTGGATTGGACACGCTAAAATTGGCCCTAGGGGTGAGTGTTTGTGTCTTCCGTGGAAGGGTGGGCACCGAGCTGTCAACTCAACACCATATAACTCCACTGCCAATCATGAGCAGACAAGGTGATCCACTGTGGCGACCGCTAACAGGGAAAAGCCAAAAGAGAGAGAGAGAGAGAGAGAGAGAGAGAGAGGAGTATGTATTAAGAATTATTCCAGTGTAGCAGCTAAGGATATGTGGGAAGAAACTAAATAAAAGATAATACAAAAGCTGAGAAATTGGAACTTCTGTTAAATGGATATGGAGAGTAAGATACAAACAGTTAAAATGTTTTTAGTCCCTTTAGTCTTATACATGGGTCAGACATATTTTATCAACCAGTGGAGAAGTTGTGGATAGCAATTAATAAAGAGCTGAAGGATTTTATCTGAGAGGGGAAGAAGGCAAGAGTCAATAATGATACAGAATATTATATTGACAAAGTAGCAGAAAGCATTCTAAGAGCTAAGCCAACACAGGAATGGAGAAAGGAGATTCTGCGGATAGGGATAACTGCAACTAGGGATACAGACAATAGGCAAGAGGGGGCTGGAATTTATTGGAGAAAACAGGCAAACAAACCAAGGTATTGGAAGCAAATAACTAGAGAGAGAAACGTAATAGAATGGGAAGATGTCAAGAATTTATTTTGACTGCAGGTCAGAGATTGCCTTCCCTATCAAGGACTGATATTAGAGTATAGGCAAAGAGAAAGAAATAGGGGGAGTTTAAAATGAAAGACCAGCACTGGTAGAGTTTTTAGTAGAATCTAGAACAGAATCTGCTATTAAAAAAGGAATAATTAGTAGAACATACAATATTTGCATGGTTGTTTGTCTTTTCGGCTTTTCCCGGTTAGGAGTCGCCACAGCGGAACTCCAGTCTGCTAATGATTGGCAGTAGATTTTTATGGTGCTGAGTTGCCAGTCCGACGCCCAACCTTCAACGAAGGCACGTCCATTTATGCATGTCTTTCGAACGCCACTCAACCGCGGGGAGGACATGCAGACTCCACACAGAAGGCACTCCAGCCGAGAATCAAAATTTTGTATGATAGGGTCTATATTAGATCACCGAATGCTTAGCTAAGTGAGCAGTAATTAATCGACCCCATTTAAACGAGAGCTTGCAAAACCGAACTGTCAGAACAGCAATTTTTTTCCAAGGGAAAAAAAATCGCTGTTCCAACAAAAAAAAAAAAAGTTAGCACATTGAAACATGAAATTAAGTGGGGGGCTGTGCCCCCCGCCACACCCCCCTACTTAAATATACCAACTCCGAGACCGCACTACAGTGCCGAAAATGGCAAATTACTGAAGTGGTCAAGCGAATTCTTTCCCAGGGAAAGAATTCGTTTACATGCCGCTTTGATATATTGCAGTTCCGGTTTTGTCAGTTTGACCAAGGCGCATTCGAAAACATGCATCTTTGGTCTGCTGATAGGAACCCGATAAATACAGGAATCAGTCAGAAGAAGTTAGAAAGGATTGGGAAGAGAGATTGGATAAGCAATTCACAAAGAAACAATGGTGGGATATATCCCTGTGTCCCAAATATGCAACAAAATCTTGAAGATTTTTCCTCAGGTAGGCAGCAAATGTTGGTGGTGAGATCTGGAAGAAAGAGGTAATTGGGAACATATTTTCTGGGAGTGTAATGATCTGGCAGACTTTAAAGATTCCCTGCAGACTACTCTATCGGATACCGGGTGAGCAAATTGTTGTAACTAAGGAAATTAGTTTTCTGAACTATGATACAGAATCGGAATTGCCTAGACATCTAGACATAGTAAAGCCTTGCTGAGTCTAATTATGGCTGCTGCCAAAAAAGCAATTACTAGAAAATGGAAATGGAAGTCTAAACTAACTGTACTAGAAGTAGCGAATATAGTAACGGAGATAAAACAACTGGAATTAGGCTTTTTAGAAAAAGGTAAGAGCAAATTACATAGGAAAAAAATGGGAATAGTGAGAACAATACATACAGGGGAGGAATGAGGTTTAAAAGACATACAGGATTTGAATGAGCTATGTAATGTTTGACTGACAATGACTGGGTAGATTGTAAGTGATACATAATGTTTGCAACTAAAATTATGTCAATACGATCTGTGATGTAAAATGCTTGCAATTAAGACTGTGTCAATATGGTTTGTTTTCATACATATAACTGTATGACTGCCTACATCATAAGTGATAATTTAATAAAATGCTTCTTGTTAAAAAAAAATGTTATCACTCGTCAGTCCTTCGCAGTTGCTCTCCAAACTGGGGCAAACTGAGAAATATATATACATACTTCAAACAGTCATTTGCAATAGTTAGGACTGGTCACCAAGTGCAGCCTTTTTTGGAAAAATATCTCAAGTTCTAAGATGTGGCAATCTGTGTCCATGTCCATGTCTACCACCCAATGGTTCTTCTCAACTCTGGCTGAGGCAAACTCAAAGAACTGTTCCTCCTATAAGCAGCCCTCTATTGCAGTAAGAACTTCATCTGCTACACTGAAGGAGTCACCCTGCTTGAGCTCTTGGATGACACAAATGAGAAGGCATCACTGCCTGATACTTAGAGTCATCTTCACTGTATTTAAGGCTTTCTATTACTGAAGAGCTGTGGTGACCTGAAAGAAGCAGAAGGTCACTGGAGTCTTAAAAAATCTTTAATTGTAGACAGTGTATTTTCACTATTTGAAGGTCCATAAACTGTATTCTAGGAACCCTACCAAAAGAGAACATTACCCTGTAAAGATGCATCCAAGATGATGTGCCCAAGCTCATTATTGATGGACAAGAGCTTGAGGCATTTTGAACAGGAATATCCCCTAGGCTGCTGCCCTAATCAGAATGTCAGCATAATCAGAATTACAGCAGCCTTCAAGCAAGCTCACTCGTCTTTGATCCCAGGGTCAAGGAGGTTTGCCAGCTTTACTAGAGGCTGACACTCGACTGAGAAATGGAACATGAACAGATGAGACCTGAATTTTCTAATCCACAGTCTGATAAAAGAAAACACAATTTTGCCTACCATGTCTGAAGACATGGATTATTTATTAGGAGGTAAGGTGAAAAGGTACTATGAACTGTGAACTCTGACAGACCAAAGCAATCACATAGGAGTCTGCCCTGGAATGCGTAAACAGGGTGTTATTCCACTTCACTAGGACTTTTAGAGGGCATCAGCCTTATAGGTTCATAGGTGTGTACTAGGCTAATGGCCCTGGAGCCTTTGCAAGCCTAGCCCATAGGATTACTCTGGCATCATGCCACCCAACCTTATTTCCCAGTGCCTCTGTCGAGTAAAGCCACTGGAGTGATCCCGGGGTGAAGTTTCTATTTCCCATCCACTCATCAAGATTTCTCTTGAAGAGGGCCAGTGAGGTGCTCTGCTTGACATGTATGGGAAGTCTATTCCATAGCATGGGCAGTCTCTGGGTCATGAACCTGTCCATCCAGCATGTTCTGTTGATTGTGGTAATGATGTTGAGGTCACTGGAGCATGTGGTGTGGAGGGATTGGGATTTCTTTAGATGTAGCATTTCTAACAGAGCTGGATCAGACATGGCTTTGTAAGTCAAGCAGAGATCACCTCTAAGTAGGTGATATGAGACAGAGAATAGCTGGAGTTTTTTGAATCTGTCCATATAGGACAAATGTTTAAGGCCTACGATCCTCTTTGTGAGGTACTTTTGCAGCCTCTCCAGGTGTTGCAGGTGTTTAGTGAGGTACATGCCAAATGGGGCATTGTAGAGGGAGACAATGACCTCTTTCTTCCTGGATGCAAAAACCTTAGTAATGAAATGTGCCACATAGAAGGACTATCTGACCACAGTGGCAATGTGGTGGTCCAAGGAGAGGTTGCTGTCAACCTATGTTTCCAGATCTCTTATAACACCTTCTGTGTTCAGTGGACTACTATTGATGTGGTAATTCATGGGAACCATGTTTTTCCCAAAGGTGATAACAACACATTTTTTGACATTGCGCTTAAGGCCATGGTTTTGACACCATTTGTTGGTCTCAGTGAGGTCTTTCTGTAGGATGTCAACATCACTTGGGGAGTTAATAATAGCTCCCAACTTGCAATTGTCTGCGAACTTTGTCAGCCAGAAACCCTTTGTGTTGTCCTGGATTTCAGAGAAGTAGATACCAAACAGGAGAGGACCGAGGACCGAACACTGTGGTACTCCCACTCGTGACTAGTCGGCAGTCTGACTTGGAGTCAGCTACTTTCACACTGTTGGTTCTACCTGTGAGCCAGTTTGCAACCCATTTAGTGATATAGGGGTTGATGCCTATTTTACTGAGTTTTTCTATGATTCCTGAGTGGGGAATGGTATCAAAGGCCTTGGCCAGATCAAGGCATGCTGTATGAACCACCTTGCCTTCATCCACAGCTCTGGTGACTGACTCAAAGAAGTCAACCAAGTTGAGCAGGCATGATCTACCCTTCACAAAACCAAACTGTGTGGGATCCAGAGTTTGGAGATTCCCTACATCCTTGTTTATTAGGTCCATGATGATGCATTCCATAGCTTTGCATAACAGACTAGTCAGGCTAATGGGGCGATAGTTCCCAGGGTCTATAGTTGTTCTTCCTTTGTGGAGAGGGATGACTGCAGCAGTGCACCATTCAGTAGGGACAAAGCCTGAGGTGAGGCTGTGATTGAACAGGGCACACAGGTGAGGTGCCAGTTCACTCTGTAGTTCATGTAGAACAAAGGCAGGGATATTGTCAGGTCACACAGAAGCTGTATTCTTGGCCTTGGACAGTGCTGTTTTAATCTGTGCAGCAGTAATACTGGGTGCCTGGCAATCTACTGGTATTGTGACTGGTCCCTTGGGGGGGGTAAAGTTGGCACTGAATCTGTCAGCCAGTATATTGGCAATATCTGTTTGCTCTGTATAGGAGGTACCATTGTGCAGTAGCTCAGAGAAAATCTGGGTATTGCTGTGGAGATTCTTTACATAACTATAGAAGGCCTTGTGGTTGTCTTTACTATCTGCTGCAATTCTGTTTTCATAGCTAGCTTTAGAGGATTTGATGAGGGATCTCAACTTTTTGTTGAGGCTGATAAGGGAGTTTTTCCAGTCTTTGGACTTATTCCGCATCAGTTTTCTCCTCAGATTAAAAGGAAGTAAAATGTGCATGCTTCCAAGTAACACAAATAAAGCATCCTTAAGGACAAGCTCAGTGGTGGTGTAACCCAAGAGTCCTCCCTATTCTTACTTTGAAGAGACATTTCTGAAAACAGGAGGCAGATGAGCCAAATAACACTTCATACAGTATATCCTCAATCTGAAATATTTCCAAAAGAAGACCATTCAAAGGTAGAATTCTAAGTAGGGATGACTAATTATCCTTAGTGTCTTTATCCTCGGAGTTCTGTTTTTTTTTTTTTTTTTTTTATCATGATGGAGAACTTCTCTGATATCTAGCTCTGGAGTGACCATCTGACATATGCAGCTAAAGGTGGCACTAGGTCTGGAGAGAGAGATATACACTGGCCTAGCAATGGCATCAACCACTGTTCCCTGATGATGGATTTTATTTGAATGTTTAATTGATCATAATGCTTTCAGCAAACTGTTACCATAGTAATCCATTTCATTGAGCAGGACCACATCTACAAAGTTTATAACTTATTCTGATGTTGTCTGACTACAGACCAGTTTATATTAAATAAGGAATTCAAAGGGTGAAGCATGAGGGTGCAAGCAGCTTGCACTTCTTCTTCTTTCGGCTTTTCCCAGTTAGGGGTCACCACAGCGGATCACCTGTCCGTTCATGATTGGCAGTGGAGTTTTTTACGGTGTTGAGTTGCCAGCCCGGCGCCCAACCTTCCACGGAAGGCACACACACGCACACATTCACACCTAAGGCCAATTTAGAGTGTCTAGTCCACCTACAGCATGTCTATGGAATGTGGGAGGAAACCTGAGCACCCGGAGGAAACCCACACGACCACAGGGAGGACATGCAGACTCTACGCAGAAGGCACCCCAGCTGAGGATTGAACTGGAGAACGTCTTGCTGTGAGGTGGCAACGCTAACCGCTGCACCACCATGGCAGTCCCTGCAAGCAGCTTGCACTGAACCCTACTAAATATGTAGATTCATGGCCATTCAATACAATTGGCTCACTGTGTTGTGGAAAAGTTTGTCAACAAAATGTACTATATCCCTAAATAAACATTACTGGACCCAGACAGATAGATGTTATCAGCAATCAAAGAGTTTATGAACATCCAATATCTGAGTCTGAATCTTAGACACTACTAGTACAGAAGGACCCAAGGAAACCTCTTCAACTTTTGCCAGCATATCTTGCAGGACTGAAGAGGTGTCTGAGAAGAAAACTGGACTGAAAGTAGCCAGATCTGCTAAAAGCTTGTCTATACTGTAAATATGAACGTACTGTAACTGCCCTTTTAAGAAACAGTCTGTACCATAATGTGTTTGAAATCTTGAACAGTAGTCAGTTGAGTGTAAGATACCGACGTGTTAACATCATTTATGCTGAGGTACCATGTTGATTATAATAAAAGTCAACCTGTTTGTTGAAACAAATACTGAATCCTGACATTTTTTAAGAAGACCAATTGAGTTAATAGTGTATAAGAAATAGCAACTTCTGACATGGTGTCAGAACCGGGATTTTCTCAACAAACAAAAACTGAAAAATGTCTTCACAGAATGCAAATCCGTTGCACATCACACCCCACAGAGCAATCCAAAACACTCAATAGATAAATTCTTTAACTGAAGAACTGTTGGTTTACTTCACAAATTTCTTGTTTAAATGAATTTAAAATGTTTACCACAAAAACACAGAATTTCTTTTGCCATGACAACGTTGACTTGCCACCATTTGGCTAGCATGCCTGGAGACAGAGATTCACACAATTTCATGTATCAACAAAATTATATAAAGAAACCAAAAAAATCTAGGTGAACATACTTTAGTATGCTATGTGCATAGAGGTTGAGGCCATTACAGTTCCTTTGCATTCACAAAGAGCAAAAGTATTATATATAAATCTACAGTAAGTAAAATCAATGAACATTTTCTGCTAAAAAAGAAAAGCATGAGAGAGCCTGTTTTCATATATGCATACAACCAAAGGATGAAAACGTGGAAGCAATTGTAAGGTAATTATATAAGATGATGGAAAATTGTGGCTTTAATGACACTAAAGAACAAATAAGAGACAGATCTGTGTTTGGGCTAGCTGGTATAGAAATGACTCAAAAGTTACACCTTGAAGTTAATCTAACTTTAGAAATATCAATACAAATCACCAGAAATGCTAAACTGTTGAAAAGACAGAATGTTAATCTAAACATGGCAAATGATATGTGTGAGGTGAAAACCAAAGTTACTGGCTAATTTCACAAGAGTCATAATGCTAACCAGACTAAGGGAATATTTGAAAAGCAATCTGAGAGTAAGTACAAGGTATAACCGTTAATGTAATAAGTGGAAATATGTGATAGAAAGTATAAGAGATGTAAGACACTGGCCATTTTCTTTTTGTTTGTAAAGCAAGCAGATTAGAGTTTGCCTCAGAAAATGTGACAGATACTAAAAATAATGTGCAGAAAACATTTTCTTTGGGTTCAGTCACTACTGTGCATACCTCTCAACCATACTGAATCCCTCAGTATTTACCGGTTTTGAGAGCAAATAATGGGGTGCCACAAATTCCCTAGTGACCCCCTTGATTTCCAATTTTTTTTAATTTATTTTTTATTTATAATATGACTTTAAACTTACGGGTGACATCACCATGCATTGCCAGCCAGCGTATCATCAAACTAGCAGGGACATGTTTAATGACATCAGTCGCATTGTCAGCTTCATGAGGCAAACAGTACTGCAGCCTATCAGACTCTTTCGTGGTCAGACAACTGAACTGAACTGTTGAACTGGTTTAAAGTGGAATACCATACCAGCAGACAGGCAGCAACAGCAAATAGTGTATTCTGTTAGACTTTGGGGAAAAAATATGTACCCGTGAATTACCACATAGGTGGCAGTACACTAAACACCAAAAATGTGATAACAGACATAGGGACACAGGTGGACAGTGGTCTCACCTTCGATAACCACATCGCCACAACAGTCAGGAAATCCTTCTATGTGGCACACCTCATCACTAAGGGCTTTTCATCCAGAAAAAAGGAGGTCATTGTCCCACTGTACTCATCCCTCATTAGACCCATTATATAATACAACGCCCCGTTTAGTATGTACCTCTCAAGACATCTGCAACAACTGGAAAGGCCGCAGAAATACCTCACTAAAAAAATCACAGGCCTAAAGCAGATGCCCTACGCTGACCGCCTTAAAAAAATCCAGTTATACTCTGTCACATATCGTCTACTCAGAGGTGATCTCTGCTTAACATACAAGGCCATGTCAAACCCAGAGCTGTCGGACATGCTACACTTAAAGAAATCCCAATCCCTCAGAGCCACACGCTCCAGGTATCTAAACCTTGTCATCACAATAAACAAAACATGCTGGAGGGATAGGTTCCTGCCCCAGAGATTCCCCAGGCTCTGGAATAGACTGCCCATACATGTCAAGCAGAGTGCCTCTTTGGCCCTCCTCAAAAGGAACCATTATGATTGGATGGAAGAAAGGAAATTCACCCCGGGGATCACGTCAGTTGCCCTGCTAGACATCGGTCCAGGGAAATAAATAGTGTGGGAAGAAATAGCCAGGGAATTGTTATGGCTAGGCTTGTATAGGCCCTAGGGCCGATAGCCTAGTACCAACCTATGAACTTGTGAACAGAGCGGAGCTGCTTAATTAACTTGTCTCTTCAACTTCTTCTGCAGCAGTCCAACAGTCCAGTGAGACACCCAGCACCAGCTACTGCCCATCCCTGCCTGTTCGCACTCCACAGGAATCAGATGAGAAGAAAAATTACTCTCTCTCTCTTCTCCGGCAGCTCAACCTCTCCAGGTAAGTAAAAACAATTTAAAAATGTTAAAAAAGCTTTTTCTAAATCTCTGGTAATGTTGTCAACCAACGCATTGAGGTACAGTAACAGACAGCATGAAAAAATAGCCAGTATATCTTGTACAATGGTCGGTCCTAATGGTACAGGCTAAACAAGGAAAAAGAACCAGAAAAAATACTGTATTCTGAAACGTGTAGTAAAAAGACCAAACTATAAAATATCCAGCGAACACTAAAAAAATAACAAAATGAGCGCTTTCATCTGATAATGATCAAACTTTTTCAGATCATCAAGTTTTATCATTATCAGATGAAAGTGCTCATTTTGTTATTTTTTAGTGATCATTTTCTTTGTTAAAAGTTAATTTGAGCCATTTCAGCTGCGCCATTTGTTGGATAAAATAGTGTATTCTGTTAGCCTCTAAACTATAACAAGAGACCTCTGTAGCTTTGATTCCTGCATTGCAATTTGCTATCACTCTGCTGCTTAATAAAAAGAAGTTATGTCTTACCATAACGTTCCATCTGTGTTGTAGATCTTTGTTCATTCATTACAGATAGGACCTCAGTTCCGTCCTCGGAACCGATACGGCCGTTTCCCAGCTCGCGCAAGCCAAAAACTCTCAGCTAAGAACCTATCCACAATGCCCCTCTCCTAGTTACTCCAGATCGAGTTTGCCCACCCTAGATAAAAGATGTAGTAATAGAAAAAATAGTAGGGGGCTCTGTCTGAGCAAATACCCTAACCAGGAGTTCCTAAAGTCCACCAGGAGTCCAGGCAGGGGGAAGGAGGGCGGGAAGTAATGAATGAACAAAGATCTACAGCACAGATAGAACATTATGGTATGACATAACTTCTTTATCTGATGTTGTAAATCTTTGTTTATTCATTACAGACAGGACTGAGTCTCCAGCTACTTGAGTCCTGGGTGGCTGTAAGGAAGGATATTCCTGAGCACCATAGAACCAAAAGATTCTCGGCCCCTGGAGGCCAAATCCAATTTGTAATGAGATATAAAGGTATGAGGTCGTGCCCAAGTGGCTGCTGCGCATATATCATCCATAGAGGCTTTGGAATGAAAAGTTACAGAAGTAGCCATAGATCTGGTAGAATGAGCCTTTATTCTGGAAGGTAAGGATAGCTTATTCTGTTAGTAGATAAAAGTAATGAAGTTTCTAAGCCAAGAGGATAAAGTCATTTTGGAAACAGGTTTACCCAATCTGGGTCCTGCAAAGGGCACAAACAATTGGTCTGTTTTCCTGAAAGATTTAGTCCTGTCCAAATAACAACGAAGCTGCTGGTGCACATCAAGGGTGTGCAAAAGGTACTCCCTTCTATTAGAATGCCAAGGGAAGAAAACTGGCAGGTCAATAGATTGGTTAATGGAAAAGCCAGAAATGACCTTGGACAAGAAAGAAGGGTCAGTACGAAGAGACACCCTATCCGTGTGGAAGATCAAGTAAGGACTCTCGACACTCAAGGCCTGCAGCTCAGATGCTCTTCTCGCTGAGGTGAGAGCTACTAGAAGTATGGTTTTCCATGACAAAAATTTCAAATCACTTCAAATCACATGAATCAAAGGGCTCAAAGGGAGAACATGTGAGAGACTGAAGCACCAGAGTCAAGTCCCAGGGTTCTAACGGAGGCTTAACCAGAGGTTTAACATGTAATATTCCCTTCAAAAAGGTCTTGCATAGGTGGTGTGACATAACTGAAGAATTATCAAGACCATTATGAAAACTGGCGATAGCTGCTAAATGTACAGTGATCGTTGAAGCTGAGGCTCCTGCATGTAAAAGAGTAGTCAGGTATTGTAGGATCTTTTGAATAGGCATAGAGAAAGGGTCTAAGTTCTGGTCTTTGGCCCAAATACAGAACCTAGTCCATTTACCACAATAAACCTTTCTAGTGGAAGGTTTGTGTGAGGCCAGAAGAATTTCACGAACAGGAGATGGGATGGCAGGCAGCCTGGCAATCATTGGAAGTTAAGGAACCAAGCTGTGAGCTTGAGACTGTGCAGGTTCGAATGAATCAGTCCCTGAGGATGAGATAATAGGTCCTGAGAATGATCCAGGATCCATGGGCTGGGAATCAGATGAGGCCATAGAAACAGGAACCAGACTTGACATGGCCAGTAGGGAGCAATGAGGATCACTTTGCTTTTCAACCTCTGAGCTTTCTGGAGAAATTCTGGAATGAGGGGAAATGGTGGAAAGGCATACAGAAGACCCAAGGGCCAATCATGCATTATTGCATCCCTCGGTGGCATCAATGCAAAATATCTTCTGCATTTGTAGTTTAGAGGGGAAGCAAAGCTTGCCCCAATGTTGGAAGATCTGGTCTGCTATTACAGGGTTGAGGGACCACTCGTGAGGCATCAGGATGTTCCTGCTCAGGTTGTCCGCAATAAGGTTGGAAGTCTCGGGAATGTGTGTTGCTATAAGAAAGCGATTGGAAGCTATCGCCCAGTGCCAAATCCTCATGGCTTCCCAACACAGGGGATAAGATCTGGTTCCGCCTTACTTGTTGATATACCAGATGACTGACATGTTGTCTGACTGAATTACAATGGTCCCCGAGGGTAGGGATGCATGGAACACTTGCAACGCTAAAAAAACTGCCCTCAGTTCCAGGACATTTATGTGCAAGTTGGGCTCGATGGGGGTCCAAGTGCCTTGGACAGTATTTCCCTGGAAATGCCCCCCCCCCCACCCTAACAGTGAAGTGTCCATGGTCACCGTGGCCGTGGATTGGGGAAGACAGAACGGTCAACACCAAAGATTCATTTGTGGCTTCATCCACCATAGCATTTCTTCCTTGCAACGGTTTGTAAGGTGTATCATGTGGTTGAGTGGGTGGGTAACAATAACCATTATGCAGAAAGGAGCCACTGCAGGATTCTCATGTGCAGTCTCACCAGTGGTACTAATGTAATTGCAGCTGCCATGGAGCCCAAGAGTTGCAGTACAAGACGTGCTGGTACATATGTGTGAGGAAGAACGTCTTGGATTTGGTGTCTTATTTTCAAAAGACTGTGAGGGGGGGAGAGAAGCCTGACAGGATGTGTCGAAGACCGCTCCAATAAATTCCAGTGTCTTCGCTGGGGACATCTGAGATTTGTCTTTGTTGATTGTAATCCCCAAGCGGAGGGTGAGACCTTGAGTGTAAGAGAGGCTGCGGACTAGGAGATTCCTGTTTGGAGCGGTAAGGATCTAGTCGTCTAGATAGGGAAAAACCTGGAATCCTTGTAGTCGAAGATGAGCTACCACAACTGCCATACATTTGGCGAACACTCGGGGGGGGGGGGGGGGCTGTCGAGAGACCGAACGACAGTGCTCTGAACTGGTAGTGATTGGCTCCTAGCCGGAAGTGGAGAAAACACCGGGAGCGGTGATCCATCTTTATGTGGTAGTACACATCCTGGAGGTCTATAGAGCACATCCAATTGTCCCTCCCTAGGAAGGGAAGAATGGACTGTATTGTGACCATCTGGAATTTTTGAGGTTTGATAAATTTGTTCAGTAGGCTGAGATCCAGGACTGGTCTCCAGTCCCCTGTCTTTTTTGGCACTAAAAAGAACCTCGAGTAAAACCGGATCCTGACTGGTTGGATGACTCTTTCTTAGCAGCTTTTCTATTTCTAAGGCTGCTAATTCCCTCTGAATGGGTGGTACACATCGAGGATTCGTTTGATGGGTCTGGGAGTTAAATCAAATGGTATTTGGTAGCCTCTGGATATTATTCTCTGCACCCAAACATTGGTAGTAATAAGATACCAGGCTGGTAGATGCAGAGAAAAACAACCCCCAACTACTTCCAGAGGAAAGCAATCGGGCCGCTGCTCAGGAGCACTGGTAGGGTCTGCTGGTGAAACAATCTGTGGCACCCTGGTTACGTGGACCCCCCTCTACCCTGAAAGGGGAGTCTTCCACATGAGTTGCTCCCTCTGCCCTGGGGGGATTATTCACCACAAGTGTCAGGAAAGGATCCTTAGAATTTCTTGAACCCCATCTTTCCTCCCTTCTGGTTCCTGGAGTAGGACCTCTGGGGGTTGGAAAAGCATATGCCCACAGCAGACAAGGTCTTTCCGTCTTTCTCACTACGTGCAAGTGTGTCTCATACCTTGGGTCCAAAAAGTGAAGATTCGTTGACAGGTGCATTGACGAAGGAAGATTTAAAGGGGTCTGTGAAGTGACACAACTGCATCCAAGCATTACGTCTCATGACAACACCAGATGCGGCAGCTCGAGCTGCCCCCTCGATGGTGTGAGATATTAAACGCATTGAGGAGTTCGAGATGGATTTAAGGGTAGCTAGCTGCGAGGCGATAGTGTCACTCACCTCATCAGGCAGTACCCCCACCAAAGAGGAAGACATTTCAGAAAGTAGGTGTCTTTGGAGGTGAGTAATGTGTGCCAGATAGTTCAGCGACCGAATGGCGAAGGTCGCTAAAGCATAGGACCGCTTCCCTAGTCTGTCCATGGTCTGGGACTCCCTGTTTGGAGGATGGACATTGGAACTATCTTCTGCCAGTTCCCTCTTGGTGGCTGCCGCCACGACCATAGAATCAACTGTCAACTGCTTGGACCAGTGGGGCTGGTCTTCAGGTGTAGATACAATTTTGTCTGGCCTCCAGGGGACAGGTTCTACATTGTCCAGGGCCTTCCAGGCATGCTGCACAATTAGTTTAACAAGGTCATCTGCTGGTGGGGTCACCCAGGAAGTAGATGGCTGGGCATGGAAGGCTTGCAGGAACACGATTCTTCAGAAGAAGGGCTAGAGGACTTCCATTCCCCCTGCTATTTGAGGAATTTGAGAATGTCTCCGAATGAAATGTCATCTGGGGAGAACACGGGGACCCTTCTCCCTCACCACAATCAGTGTCTTCTGTGATAGATTTCACCGCAGAATCAAGGTGCTTCCTCTTGCATCATTTCTTCTGAGGTGGCTTCTCCAGTGGGATCTTCTGAGGAGGACTCCGGAGAAGGGGTTTCCTTCAAAGGGGGTTCTTGTGACTCCCTTCCCCGGGGACCCTACATAGCGGGATGGGAGAGGTGCATGCTAGGGGAGGTTTCTGATACTGATGTCATTAGTGCTGACTGTGAGCCTTCGGAATGAAGGACCCTTCCCATCACCTGTACAGCAGGCCCACTCGAGGAGGGATGGGGGCCCGGATCCAGGAAGGGCAACCTCAGAACCGGGGTCACACCCACCCCGAAGAGTCCACCTCCAGTTGAGGGGTTCCGAGAACTGGAAGCCATCGGAAGCATGGACATAGACGGTGCCAGCGAGAAAATAGGCGCCAGACTCTGTACCAAGGTACGGATGGTCCAAGCACCGCTCCAAGAAAGCGTTGGCCGATGCAGCAAGGGTGGTTGGTGTCAACAGGGGAAACACTGCTGTCGGAGCCGAGACAGTATGTACCAAAGCAGACATCGGTACCGAGATCAGGGTGGATGCTGGAGGAGGATAAACAGGGGAAGATGTGGTAAAAGATTCCGAGCCAGGAGGGAAGGAAGGTCTAACTAGAATGGGCAATCCCCTAGCTGCCAGAAGCTGGTCCACAACTCACACTAGGTCTAGTTCAGAAAAACTTCTAGTGGATCTAAAGAAGGCTCCTGAAGAGGAATCAGATCTTTCTAGAAAGGGGCTAAACCTCTGCCCCAAAAAAAAGGTCATAAGTTGGAGAATATCTTGTCCTTTGCAGGTATTCCAGTTTTGGAGCCGATGGAGCCAAAGAAACTGTTGGCACTGTGGCCGGGGTGGTGCCGATGCATGTACAGTCATCGGAGCCAATGTGGAAACCAAGGACGGCACCTAAGTCAGTGACGCCGTGGTTGGAACCAAAATAGGAGTGAATATCATGGTCGGCACCGAGGGAGAGGACACAGAGCCTGGTGCCAAAGAGGTCTGCGCCGAGGGTGCCAGTGAAGCATGGAGCTGACTCAGTTCCATAACTGATGGAGATGCAGGAACTGAGTGACTCCATTTTTCCTTATGTTTTTTGGTCTCAGGAGGAGGAGGTGAAACCTCCAACCAAGACAGAGCCTCCAAGAAAGGTGTCTTGAGTAAACCTTTTAAAATAAGTTTATTCTTATGTTCTGCTAGTGTCCGATTACTAAAACTAGCACAGATGTCACAGTCAACTTTAATATGATCCACGCCCAAACAGTAGACACAACGGACATGTGTATCGTAGCTTTGTCTGACATGGTAAGGTAACAATGCTATGCTATAGAACAAAATAAGGGAGAAAATACTAGTGATGTTATTTTAAAGAATACCACTGGTGAAAAGGGAAGGCCTGTCAAAGACAGAAGAGAGGGACAGTACCAAAAAAGGTAAAAAATTATATTACCAAGGAAAAGGGTAGGAAATAGGCTTAGGTTATAGGCAACAGTGAGAAAAGGCTAACTTGACTAAAAATTTAGTAATTTTGAAGAAAAACTCATAAAATTAACAATTGTCTACTTAGCTTTGAGAGAGATGGCTAACACGTCTGACTAGGAACGCGGCAAATGAAATCTGGAGTAACTAGGAGAGGGGCATTTTGGGTAGGTTCTTAGCTGAGAGTTTTTGGCTTGCTAGAGATGGGAAACAGACGTATCGGTTCCGAGGATGGAACCGAGGTCCTATCTGTAATGAATAAACAAAGATTTACAACATCAAATTACTTACTTATGCAGAAAACCTCCGCAAACGAACTGACAAACTGTACCGGAATGTTTCTGCATTGCAGAACCTTTTAATCATCACATGTTAGGTATCATAGCAGCAGAATCACCATGGCAGCAATTAAAGATTATTATTATCTGCAAACTACAACTGTGGCCATCTTGAATTTATATCAAAATATGCAGGAGTCTAACTTGTGCAACAATACTGGATAAGCAAGGAAAAGAACAGGAAAATATCTCTGCATTCTGTTTCTGTTAGATATGTAAATGGCGCATATATAATTGACAGTGACACAATAGGAAGGTTGGATGGGTAGATGTGTGCAGTCAGATGGAGTGTTTTGAAGTTTTAAACATGAACGGAGTGTATTACTTCCCCAAATCTATTGCTGGATTGCAGGACATGTAGCTAAATAGTATCTAATGAATTTAATGATGATTTCTCACTTTATATGTGACCAACAGTTGGGCATTTATTCAGGAAAAGTGTTGTATGTGCTTGGATAATATGGGAAAATATTAATCTGTTTAAAGATAACCTTTTGGTTGCTCTTTGGATGCTACAATGACATGTAGAGAAAGTCAGTTTAAAACAAGCCTGATTATTTTATGGCAAGGTGCTTGGAATAAATGGAACATATGTTTTCAAAAGTTTATAATTATTCAGCAACAGTAGAGTAGTTCCGGAAGGAGGACTAAGGAAGCTATAGAGAACATGGCTGTTGGAGTAATGTATATTTTAGCTGTTTTAAGATTCCTGGACACTAATTTCTGTTGGCTGATATTATTTGGTTGTGTTAGTTTATTTTAAATTGTATTAGATTCTAGTTGTTGGCTAACTTTAAAACAATCACTGCTGTGAATTTGATGCCTGTGTTAAGAGGATGTGAAATGAGAAGGGCATCGTCCAAAAAGACAAAAACAACTCTGGATTCACTATTTTTCAAATGTATACAGTTTGTGACATTTGGGAGTACCATGTCAACACTCTGTTTAGGACAAAACCCATGTTATCTATCTTGGAGAAGATTGTTGGAGAGCAGAAATGTTGGGGTCTGCTTTACACACTGCTTTTTCAAGAACATTTGCAACAAGCAATAGTGCCTCTACAAGACAGTTAAAGAAGGAGGTTGGATCCCCTTCTTTTTGTAAAGGTCTAATTATTTTTTTTTTCAAAACCATAGTTCATATCCTTCAGCAATACTTCTACTGAATAGTAGGATACGTAAGGGGTAAAGCTGCAAGATGTAAACATTTTGGAAAGATGTTGTCAACAGTGTGTGATCAGTACTTTTTACCTTTTGCAAAAATGCATTTCTCATAGAAGATAACATTTTATATAGACTGAATCTTGCTGGGGGAAATTGATTGCTTTATTGGATGGTGGTATGATTTGATCATTCCTTAGCAGAGGTAATATTAGAATTGATTTATTGGATGGCAACAGGTAGATATTGCTTGTCAGTGTGAAGATGACAGAATGTACTAAAGTGTATCCATAAGCTGCCTCTCATGCACCACTGTGGGGACAGGCCATGTGATAGCAGGCTACAGCAGGTGAGTCACTTGTTCTATCTCCTACTGCTGCATGGCAGTGAGCCCAGACAGGTGGTGTATGCTCATGCTGGAATTTCTGAAGCTGTGTACTGAATTCTTGCTACTGTTTCCTGTCTACATATTACATAGTACATTGGTCTTACTGTGTAATTTTTGATGTAACAGTTGCAGTTAATATTCTCTTTTAGTACTGTTGCATTATTGATATTGAAATACATACTGCTTCATTCATTCCTTTCAAACAAAAATGATGATTTCAGTCATGAATCTCACTTTGGCATATTCCTTTTTTTTCATTTACTATGTGTGGGTATGTGCTGCTTGGCAGTGATTCCAAGAGTCTGTACTTTTCTTTTTCTTTATCCTCAATCAACTGCAGAGTTTATATATCTTTTCCTAGATGGATGAATGGATAGATAGAAAGAAATAGGTATGTAGTTTTATATATATTCATGTTAACAAAAACAGTTTAGCTCTGGTTATGTCATGTTGTATTATTTAATATTAGTGCAGAAGCAGTTAATTATATTTTTATAAAAGAATGTTGTATTTTAGTTTTACACAAGTTCAAATATTAATATAAATAAAACACTATTGTTCTGTTATATTTTGTGCTTAATATTTTGTCTGTTCTTCAGTTTGAGTTTAAATGTTGCTATCCCACAATTCCATCGGAGTGGGAGGGGTTACACAATTATGTATGCAAATTTTATGCTAATCAACATACCGATTTGTACCTATTTTTCATAGGTTTGTCCAGATTTTTTATGTTTTCAGGATGAGAGGTATGCTACTGTGTCAGATGTAAAAGCAGATTGGCAAGTTAAAATTTCACTTCATGGAACCTTTGTGAGTTTCAATATTGATACAGTGGCCGATGTTACTCTGATATCGTGCTACATATAGAAAGTTCTCGAAATGTCTACAGCTGTATGAAGCAGAAACTGAAATATGAAGCCCTGCAGGCAAACTCAAGTGTATTGGTAGACTTTCAGTCATGTCTGAGTGGAAGGGACACTTGTCTGAGTTTTAGGGTTTATGTCCATACATAAATAATCTACTTGACAGACCTGTGGCATGTGAAATGGGCTTTGTTGCAAGAATAAATGATATCACTGTAGACATGTATAACGACGATGTTGGCCTGCTTGATTCTAAACCAGCAAACATTAAAGTAAAACAAAATGTTGCTCATATGCTTTAAGCACACTGAAGAGAGTGCCATTTTTTATGATGTCTAAAAATCAATGCAAATCATTGTTACTATTTCTAGTGTAAATAAACCAACTGAATGGTGTGCTCCTATGGTCCCAGTAATTAAAAAGAATGATAGAGTGATAATATGTGTTGACTTAAAAAGGCCCAATGATGCAGTAATGCATGAAAGATTTATATTGCCCACATTAGAAGACATAGCACCCAAGCTTATTAATGTAAAACTGTTACCCATCCTAGATGCTTCCAGTGGTTTAAGACAAATGGTGTTAGACAAAGAAAATCTGAAGATGACAACTTTCATTACCACTATGGAAAAGTTTTGTTTTAAAAGGCTGCCATTTGTATAACCTGAGCACCTGAAATGTTCTAAAGTACGATGTCTGACTTGCTCAAGGGTTGGGATGGTGCTATTGTTGTCATGGATAACATTCTAGCATTGGTCCAGATAAAGAAATTCATGACTGAAGGTCAGAGGCAGTATTGCAGACAATCACAAATTCAGGTCTAAAGCTAAAGTAAGACAAATGTTGATTTAGTAAAAAAAGAAGTTATGTTCTTACCATAATGTTCCATGTTTGTTGTCCTTTATCTTGCCTTCCTTCTTTCTGGTTGGGTTCGGAGTCGATCTCGGCTCAGACCTGGCCCCTTCTAAAGCTTGAAGAGTCCTTACTGGCTCGAGGCTAGCCCCTTATCCCAGCATGCCTAGCAGTAGCTACCCAGATCTCATTTGTGACAACTAACCTCTAGATAGGAGAACTATAGATTACCACATAAAAGAGGTAACCAGACAATACTGCTTCCTTATACAGAGAAACCAGAACAACAAATGGTGACAAGGACTATATCAACAGCTGAAAAGCAAAGGAAACAGCCAAATCAGCCAATAAGGGAATTCCTCTCAATCATCCAGGATGGGGGAAGGAGGGAGGGACACACGAAGAAAGGCGAGATAAAGGACAACAAACATGGAACATTATGGTAAGAACATAACTTCTTTATGTTATGTTGTCCATCTCGCCTTCCTTCTTTCTGGTTGGGACAGCCGTCCCCAGCACCTAAATCCTGGGTGGCTCACTGGAAAAGAGACTTCAGAACCGTGGAGCCAAAAGATGCCCTGTTCCAAGAGTTCATGTCCAGTTTGTAATGAGTAATGAAGGTATGGGGAGTAGCCTATGCTGCTGCTGCACCAATAGTATCTAATGGGAGCTTGGCTTGAAAAGCTATGGAGGTAGCCAAGGACCGAGTAGAGTGTCCTCTTACCTTTCCCGGGGCAGACACATTGCGAGACTCATAAGCATAAGTAATAGTATTGGACAACCATTTTGACAAAGTCACTTTGGAAACTGGTGAGGCATGCTTACTCTGTGAGAAGGATACAAACAGCTGATCTGGTTTTCTGATGTCCTTAGTTCTTTGAAGATAAAATCATAACTGTCTGTGGACATCCAACTGATTTAGCTTATACTCTGCCTTGTTGCCATAATTTGGAAAGAATACAGGGAGTTCAACTGACTGATTCAAATTATACTCTGAACAGACTTTTGGTAAAAAGGAAGGATTAGTTCTAAGAGAGATACTCTATACTTGTGAAAAATCATATAAGGCAGGTGGATGGAAAGTGCCTGTAACTTGGAAACCCACCTAGCCAATGTAATTGCTATCAGGAAGAGGGCCTTCCATGATAAGAATTTTAGAGGACAAGAAGCGGCTGATTCAAAGGGAAGGAGGATTAGAGCCACTAGTACTAAATTTAAATCCTAAGGATAAAGAGGTTCTTGGATGGGAGCCTTAATAGGGTAGCACCTTTCAAAAATGCCCTACATAGCTTGTGGAACATGATGTTAGAACCTAGAAGGCTCACATGAAAATTGGAAATAGCAGCCAGTTGAACTCGAATCGTAGTAGTGGCTGCTCCTTTCTCAAAGGTTTCGGCCACGAAATCCAAAATTTTTGAAATTAGTGCTGTAAAGGGATCAATGTTATTTTGCTCGGCCCAGAAAGAGAACCTCTTCCATTTACTAGTGTCAAGTTTCCTAGTAGTTGGTTTGTAAGAACAGACTAAAATATGGTGAACTATAGGTGAGATATCTAGAAGCCTGGCTAGGACTGGAAGTGGAGAAACCAAGCTGTCCGCTTGAGAGTTTGAATGGAAGGATGAAGAGCCCCTGACTGATGCGTCAGATCATCTGAAACTGGGTCCAGAATCCAAGGCTCTGCTTGCAGGTAATGCCAAAGGAATGGGAACCATATCTGATGAGGCCAGTAAGGAGCAATGAGGATCAGCTTGCGACTCAACAACTTTGCTTTTTGAAGAACTTTTGGAATTAGAGGAAAGGCATAAAGAATCCCAGGGGAGGGGGTCAATCGTGGATAAGTACATCTCTGGGTGACTGTCCCTGTGGGGGAAATAGGGCAAAGTAGCTGCTGCATTTGTTGTTTAGGTGTGAGGCAAAAAGATCGCAGCATGAGAACTGCCCTGCTGAGCTTGTCTGCTATCACGTTGGACTTCCCCAGGATGTGCGCTGCAACCAGAAAACACTGAGAGGAAATCACCCATTGCCATACTCAAAGGGCCTCTCGACACAAGGGTAAGATGTGGTTCCACCCTGTTTGTTGATGTACCACACCACTGACATGTTGTCCATCTGAATTGCTATATAGCCCAAAGGAAGAGAGTCGTGAAGTGCTTGCAACGCTAATAACACTGCTCTCATCTCCAGGACATTGATGTACAAATGGTACTTGTGAGATTGCCAAATTCCTTGGACTGTCTGCCCCAGATAATACCCCCCCACCCTATCTGGGAAGCGTCCGTGGTCACTGAGGCTACCAGACGAGGGGCTACAAAGGGTCTGCCTAGAGTGACTAGGGAGAGTGGAGCCACCACTGCAGACCATTCTTGCAAGCATCCATGATTAAGATCACGTGTGACATTGGTAGATCCTGATACGACCACTGAGAGAAAAGGAGTCATTGCAAAATCCTCATATGGTAACGAGCTAATGGGACTAGAGTAATGGCAGCCGCCATCAAGCCCAAGACCTTTAGGACTAACTGTGCCTGAACCTTTGACTTTGACAAGAGGAGAGAGACCTGACGTCGAATGGTAAGTACCCTTTCCTGTGGGAGCTTGACTACCATGTCTCTTGTATGTAGTTGAGTGCCTATGAAAGTGATACACTGAGAGGGCAACAAGGCAGATTTTTCATAGTTTATTGTGATCCCTAGACGGGCACAAGTGTGAAACGTATGGTTCCTGGCCCTTAAGAGATGATGTTCGGTGGTGGCAGTGAGGAGCCAGTCATCTAGATAAGGAAACACCTGGAATTCCAAACGTCTCAGGTGACCCGTCACTACTGCCATGCATTTGGTGAACACCCTGGGGGCTGTGGTGAGACCAAAGGGCAGAACTCTGAACTGGTAATGACTGGCTCCCACCCAGAAGCGTAAATGTCTCCTGGACTGCCTGTTCATTTTTATATGGTAGTACGTGTCCTGGAGATCGATAGAGCATATACAACTGTCCTGACCCAAAAGGGGTAGAATGGACTGCAGTGTCACCATCCGGAACTTGGTCTTCTTTACTGACCTGTTTAACTTGCTGAGATCCAGGATAGGTCTCCAGTCCCCTGTCTTTCTTGAAAATAAAAAGAACCTTGAGTAAGTTCCGGATTCGATCTGGTCTGCGGGGACTTCCTGAATGGCTCTTTTTTGCAGCAAACTTTTTACTTCCAAGGCTGCTTGATCCCAAAGATTGGCTGGAACATCTGGGAGTGATCATTTTTGACTTCTTGGTGGTGTTTGGGAGAAGGGAATTTTGTAACCCCTGGATATTTTGCACTGTACCCACGTGTCTTCTGTTATATCTTGCCAGGCTTTTGGGTACAGTGATATTCTGCCCCCGATTGCCTCCAGAGGTGGGCAGCCAGGCAATCCTTCAGGGATTCTGAAAGGGCCTGGCAGACAATGCATCCCTGTCACCCTGTTGTGGACCCCCCCCCACCATGAGGCCATCTCCCGTTATTATTTCCCCCTCTGCCCCTGGGGGAGTTATCTCCACGAGTGTCCAGCGAAGCTCCCTGGGATTTTCGGAACCACATTTTACCACTCTTTTGGCCTTTGGGATAAGGCCTGGATGGAGGGGAAAAACGGACTCCTACAGCAGAGAGAGTTTTGCCATCTCATTCACTCCTGGTAAGAGTGTCTCTAACTTGTGGCCCTAACAAGGCCGAGCCGTCAAAGGGGGCGTTAGTAAAGGAGGACTTGAAGGGCTCCGCAAATTGACAAAGGTGCATCCAGGAGTGTCTGTGAAGAGCCACTCCTGTGCCTGCATCCCTACTCACTCCATCTGCTGCGTAAGAAATCAGGTGCATGGAGGAGTTAACAATGGAGGTTAGGGTTGCTAGCTGGTTAGCCGACTTGGAAGTCGCTCCCTCAGCTGAAGGATCCTGGAGGGTATCTCTGAGCTCTTTAAGGAGATCCCGCTGAAGTCTTGTGAAATGTGACAAATAGCTCAGTGATCAAAGAGTAAAAGCTGCTGAAGAGAAAACACGCTTCCCATATCTATCCATGGCTCTAGACTCCTTGTTTGGCAGATGGATAGAAGAGGAAGTCTCCGTGAGTTCCTTCTTGGTGGCTGCTGCCACCACCATAGCATCAACTGGCACGCCTTTAGAGAGAAATGTCTTGTAGTCTGGTGTGGTAATAAACTTGTTGGGCCTTTTTGGAATGGGCTCCATGACCTCTGGAGCACTTCATGCCTTTTGACTCACTAACAACAAAAGTGGGTTGAAAGGCGGAGACACCCAAGAGGTGGAGGGTCGGGAACCAAACGTGTCCAGGTACACGGACTCATCCTCAGAAAGGGCAAGGGACTTCCAGTTTCCTTTCTACCTAAGTATCTCCAGTATGTCTGACAATGAGACATCTTCAGAGGGGGACCGTGGGGACCCTTCCGAGTCATCCAAGTCTGTGTCAGATGTGACGGACTCAGGAGAGTCCACATGCTTCCTGTTACATCTTTTCTTCCTGGGAACCTCCTCTGAGGCATGTTCAGGAGAGGTCTCGGAAGAAGAGGGGTCACCCTGTGGGGGGTCCTGGTGCATTGGTTTCCTACGCTTGGGACAGAGAGGAGGATCAGAGGCAGACACAGGTATCGATGGAGATGGAGCCAGTGGAGCCAAGGGTGGAGTGGTCTCGGTAAACAGCACACTCCTCATCACCTTGAAAACACCGCAGTCTGGAACAGAGGGAGGCTCCAGCTCCGAGGAGCCTGGAGACCTCCTACACACCAAAGGCAATGGCTCTGAGGCAGATGTGGGAACCAAACTCACCTGCGCCGAAGCCCCAAAGGGGAGAGTGGGGTTAGACAAGGGTCCGATGCCACTTCTCCCCTCAGAGCCGAGAGAGTCTCGGTGCCTAGACCCCTCGACAGGGCGGACTATCGAGGAGGTCAGAGCGGATGTCAGAAATGACAAGGCAAGGGTTGTCGAAACTGACGGTTCCACCACTACTACTTACATGCACTCCAGCTCCGAACTGGACGCAGTAGGAGGAGGAATAGAGACAGGTACTGGTTCGGAAAATGGCACCACTTCCTTCTGGGATGGGCTCGACAACACTTTAGCAAATACTGGTGTCTTGAGCAGCCTCTTCACCACTCTCTCCACACCATCATCTAATAAACTCCTGGATGATTGAGAGGAGAGGGCTGAGGACCAGTGACTACCTGCCACTGACTGCAAAAGTGGAGACTGAGGCACAGATCTCACCGGGTCCAGTGAAGGAGATCTCAATCTCTTTTGGGTCCATGTGCCCATTTGTAAGGGACATTTTCCGGCAACATGAGTCGTATTTCTTGAACCCTGACTGCTTAGGTAATTCTATGGACATAATAAACACCACAAAAAACAGTACTAACAACTAAAGAGTGTTTTGTTTTGTTTTTTTTTTTTTGTTTTTGTTAGAAGAAGAAAAGGGAGAAGAAGACGAGTTTTAGCCTCTAAGTTAAATGGCTACTGGTCCCAAAGAGAGAAGGCCCCTAACTAAAATGGCTTCTCCCTAGGTAGTAAGGAGGGATAACATGACAAGAAAAACAGACCTCAAGAAAAACTGGCCACCGACAACAACAACACAGGTAAAGGCCTGAGAGAAAATGACGGCCTAACAACAGCAAAAAGAAGGCAACGAGGATAGGGCTGTTATAGAAGGAGTAAAAACACTAAACTCTAAAGAAAATTTAGCCTGAAACAATAAGATTGTTATAGAAAAATGTACTACTTAGCCTGAGCCAGCAGAAGACAATCTCGACACTGCAAGCGGCAAACGAGATCTGGGTAGCTACCGCTAAGCATGCTGAGATAAGGGGCTAGCCTCGAGCCAGTAAAAACTCTTCAAGCTTTAGAAGTGGCCGAGTCAGAGCCGAGATCGGCTCCGAACCCAACCAGAAAGAAGGAAGGCAAGATGAACAACATAACATCACAGCTTCAGTACTTTGGGCAACACATAAGTGATAGTGGTATCAAAATCGATGCAAGAAAGCTATGATCACTAGCCAAATTACAAAATCAGTTTTATGTAACTAAACTGAGACAAGCCCTAGGCATAATTAACTTCTTAAGAAAGTGTATTCCTGACCTTTCCATAATGTTTAGTCCTTTAGCAGACTTGTTAAATGAAACTGTACCATGGTCTTGTGGACATGCACAAGTCCAAACATTTAGCAAGCTACATGCTTCTACTAAACCAGCACAGCTCCTGATGCCAAACAGCAGGACTAAACGCCTCCCAAACACACGTATGCTTGTTCTGGAAGTCAAAGGCAAAAGCAACAAGCTGCTACTAAGCCAACACAGTTCCTAATTCCAAGCAGCAGAACTAAACACCTCCAATAAGCACAGTCAGAGAGGTGAAACTCATCAAAGATAAACACAGCCAGATAACCAAACTCACTGAAGCAGGTCTATTTAAATTCCAAAGGGATAAGCAAACAAGACGCCAATAAACGAATGACTTCAATTTTATTAAGCACCACGATACTGCTTTTCGTCGGCGCCCTGCACCAACGTCTTCAGACTTTGAAAAATAACAACTCACACTTAAGTGCTGCTGCATTTAAAGCCATTGCAAGCAAAGTCTATTACAAAACACTCCCTTCAATTACCTTAAAGGAACAGGCACAAGTAGCTTCAATCTAACTAAAATGTTCCTATCCCATAAACACACACTACCAAAAGTTGTATGTGATATAAAATATACAACTGTAAAACTGATACTGTTTCTTACATAGCACTTAAATAATGCAATCGAAAGTTAATAATATTATAAAAGCACACTGACTTTGAACCAAATACGCATAATAAGACTGACACATTAAAATAAATAAAAAAAACATGCCATAATATTTCAAATGTTGATAAAAAGACATTCCATCTACCAAACATGGTATAAAGTATATATATCAAGATCGCTCAGCCGGTCCTATGTCCAAATCATACCCGATGTTATACCCCCCATGCATCATCTTTCCAAACTCCTCAGCTTAAGGACACAGCTGATAGATAACATACTATTGAGGCCGGGGTGATGGTAGGCTTCAAGTCTCAACTGCCGCATAAGCTCCTTCATTTCTAATTTCAGGGATTCAGTCCCTCCCCAATTCACATAGTTCAACTGGTCAATGATCATAAATGCAAAATCATGGCCAGGGTGATTGTAGACATGACTTGCTAGGGCATTCTCCAGTTTAATCTTCTTCATGGCATATAAATGTTCGTACATGCGTTCATTCAATCTCCTGTCTGTCTTGCCCACATAAAAAGCTGGGCATGATGAACAAGAAGCGAGATACACCACGTGTGTCGATGCACAATTGCATCTCCCTTTGATAAGGAACTTGGTGTCCCTAATCATGAAATATGTGCCCAACCTCACATATCTACAATGTTTGCACATATTGCACTTATACATGCCAGCTCTTGGAGTCATGTTGCCACCTTTCCTTTCTAACATGTTCTTGATATTCAGACCCCTCCTGAATGTAATCTTCAGGGCCGGCCCTAAATTATTGGGTCCTGTTAGTTCAGTTGGCAACAAACCCCATTTTTTCTGGATGATGGACACTATAGCTCTAGCATCCATGCTAAAGGTAGTAATGAAACTGCAATGGTATGCACCTCTAAGTTGGCTGTCACTCCTGGGGTAGCTATTCTCCGAAACAGAGTGACCCAAAATGTGTTGAAAATAGCCCATTTCCCTTTTGGATCTAACCTCTAGACACAAATCCACAACCAACTCCTCAGGGTAGCCCCTACATAAAAACAAATTCAATATGAACTGGCACTCTTCCTGGAAGTCACCATCTCTCGAGACCATTCTGGCCGCCCTCACAAATTGGCCTTTTACTATTGATCTCTTCTGGAAGGCCGGATGTTCACTATCGAAATGCAAATAGGAATTGGAAAAGGTGGGCTTGCTATGAATTTTGCCTAAAAACTGGTTCTGGTTGCTGTCCTTGAATAATTCCACATCTAAGTATGCTATTCTGTCTGTGTCAAAAGTAGAGGTAAACTTTAAGAAATCCGTGGACTTGTTGAACATCTCCACCAGGTCATTGGCCACTGAAGAGTCGCCCTTGAGAATGATACAAATATCGTCCAAGAAACGGGTATATAAGGATACTCGTTCTAGGAAGATAGAGTTAGTAAACACAAATTCCTTCTCCCAGTGGGCCATGACCAAGTTGGCCACACTCGCCCCACATGGTGAGCCCATGGGGACTCCAACTAACTGATGGAACCATCTATCGTTGAAGGAGAAGTAGTTACATGTTAAAATCATGTCCAATAGGCCTTTTACCATTGAAGTTTCACTCGCTGGTGCCTGCTTTGTGGTCATTTCCAACTCAATCCTTCCACCGCTACATCATGTGGAATGGATGAGTACAGGTCAACAACATCTACCGTCAGAAAGTGGTAAACAGGACTCTACAGAATGTTTTTCACCTTCCCCAAAAAGGACCAGGAATCTTTAGAAATATATGATTCACTAACCACATATTTTTTTAGAATGTGATCCACAACTTTGGCTGCTGCGTATGTTACACTCCCTCTAGCACTCACCAACTGGCACATGGGAGCGTCTCTAATGTTTTTGTGGATTTTTGGGATCCCGAACAAAACAGGTACTCGAGGAGATGCACAGTAAATAAAGTTGAAAATTTCCTGGTCAATGGATTCATTAATAAACATGTCTTCATAATAAGACCGAACTCTTGCCAGATTTCCATTCAACTCATTCTTGGACACCTCTTGGCAAGTTTCAGAAGACAAAATTGCTGACATTCTGTTGTTATAATCATCTATGCCCATTGCAACCAGGCCGCCTCCCTTGTCGGGTTGCATAATTATGACTGAAGAGGCACATAATTCATTAAAATCCGCCCTTTCTTCTTTGGTAATATTAAAATGCATCACAGACCTAGACTGTAGCAAATGTCGAAAATCCAAATCACACATTTGCTCAAATGCCCCCAACATCTAAGTATGCTATTCTAATAGGTGGATTGCATGTACTAGGTACATGAAAAGTATTCTTTTGGTACTCACAGTCCCCCATCAACAAACATAAGTTTAACTTCCTGACAAACAATTTAAGATCCAAAATGGATCTGGCCACACAGGCTCTTCTAGATGGAACATAAGAAATTCCTTTAGCCAGGAAATCAACTAATGTCTGGGTAAGCTTGAAATAAGAAAAATTATAAATACGGAAGTCCATCCCCGAGTTGGAAATGACTTCAAATGCAGTCTGCTCAGGGCCGGGGCACCCTACTCCACTCACATTTGGTTCCTCCTTGTCCTGTATCTGAACCTGGTCTTCCGGTTTGAAGCCTGTTGGGGAGAAGCGGCTGGATCCTGAAAATTTGCCCTAGCCAAACCAGAACTAGGGTTCCCCGAATGGCTAGTCGGAGTCGCAGGTTCACGTCTTCCCTCAGGGTTGGCATATTCAACCCTCCTATCACCAGTCTCTTCCTCCGGTACTGAACTACTCGGCAAAGATCCAAGATTCATGGAAGTATTTGGGCCATTCGAAGGGGCAGGAACTCCGCCTTCTCGCCCCTTAAAATTGCCTTGCGATTTAGGAGGTTTAGGGTAAGCTACCCCCTCTCTGTAAGCCTTGATATCTCGATGTAATTTTTAAATCTTGGTTGAGGTAATTTTGGAAATATACTCATCAATACTGGAGTATATCCTCTCATAGTCAAATTTATATCTAGGAAAATTATTGTCTGACTTAATAACCTCATCCAAGTCCGCAATTTCTCTAGTTAGGGACAAGATTGCTTCCTGGTAGTGTGTACTAATAAGGTCAATCAATTCAGATCCATGCCTATCAAACATAGTGAGGAGGTCCGCATGGAATTTAGATCCCTCCTCTAAACCCGTGGGATACTGCCAAGAACGCAGCCCCTTGGGTACTATCTTCACACGCCGACACTCTCCAAAATAAGAAACTTCCAGTTGCAATTTTCTTAACTTAACTAATTTCTGGTCAAAAGCATTGAGTTTAGAAGAAAAGTCATTGCCTTCGAGTGTGTTGGATACTGGACTGGCTGATCCAGTCGGTAGACAGCTGGAATGGACGACTCAACCATTGGTTCAAGTTGAAATGAACATTTCTTTGCCCCTCCCTCTGGGGGGTTATAAGATGGTAGTGCAACTCCTCTTTCGCCATTCAAGGTTCCATCAGATGGCCTGATGTTGGCTCCTCCCGACCCCTGGCTTGATCTAGTGCCTGGGGCTCCTGGGCCACCCATCCTGGAACCTGCTTCACTATTATGTGGTAACAGTACTTGCAACCCAAAATGGTCTGGACTAGGGAGCTGTAAACCCTTAGAATTTGACCCGCTGCACGGTTGCGTAGTTTCAGACATCACATCCAATCATTGAGACAGCATATCAACTTTCTGAGTGAGCAAATTAATAAGCATAGTAAGATCACTCTGCTCCATATTGTCCTGACTGTCTGGGGTAGAGCTGGGCATCACAAAAAACAACTGAAGATCAAAGGCAAGAAAACACAAACTGCTACTAAACCAGCACAGATCCTGATGCCAAACAGCAGGACTAAACGCCTCCCAAACACACGTATGCTTGTTCTGGAAGTCAAAGGCAAAAGCAACAAGCTGCTACTAAGCCAACACAGTTCCTAATTCCAAGCAGCAGAACTAAACACCTCCAATAAGCACAGTCAGAGAGGTGAAACTCATCAAAGATAAACACAGCCAGATAACCAAACTCACTGAAGCAGGTCTATTTAAATTCCAAAGGGATAAGCAAACAAGACGCCAATAAACGAATGACTTCAATTTTATTAAGCACCACGATACTGCTTTTCGTCGGCGCCCTGCACCAACGTCTTCAGACTTTGAAAAATAACAACTCACACTTAAGTGCTGCTGCATTTAAAGCCATTGCAAGCAAAGTCTATTACAAAACACTCCCTTCAATTACCTTAAAGGAACAGGCACAAGTAGCTTCAATCTAACTAAAATGTTCCTATCCCATAAACACACACTACCAAAAGTTGTATGTGATATAAAATATACAACTGTAAAACTGATACTGTTTCTTACATAGCACTTAAATAATGCAATCGAAAGTTAATAATATTATAAAAGCACACTGACTTTGAACCAAATACATAATAAGACTGACACATTAAAATAAATAAAAAAAACATGCCATAATATTTCAAATGTTGATAAAAAGACATTCCATCTACCAAACATGGTATAAAGTATATATATCAAGATCGCTCAGCCGGTCCTATGTCCAAATCACACCCGATGTTATACCCCCCATGCATCATCTTTCCAAACTCCTCAGCTTAAGGACACAGCTGATAGATAACATACTATTGAGGCCGGGTGATGGTAGGCTTCAAGTCTCAACTGCCGCATAAGCTCCTTCATTTCTAATTTCAGGGATTCAGTCCCTCCCCAATTCACATAGTTCAACTGGTCAATGATCATAAATGCAAAATCATGGCCAGGGTGATTGTAGACATGACTTGCTAGGGCATTCTCCAGTTTAATCTTCTTCATGGCATATAAATGTTCGTACATGCGTTCATTCAATCTCCTGTCTGTCTTGCCCACATAAAAAGCTGGGCATGATGAACAAGAAGCGAGATACACCACGTGTGTCGATGCACAATTGCATCTCCCTTTGATAAGGAACTTGGTGTCCCTAATCATGAAATATGTGCCCAACCTCACATATCTACAATGTTTGCACATATTGCACTTATACATGCCAGCTCTTGGAGTCATGTTGCCACCTTTCCTTTCTAACATGTTCTTGATATTCAGACCCCTCCTGAATGTAATCTTCAGGGCCGGCCCTAAATTATTGGGTCCTGTTAGTTCAGTTGGCAACAAACCCCATTTTTTCTGGATGATGGACACTATAGCTCTAGCATCCATGCTAAAGGTAGTAATGAAACTGCAATGGTATGCACCTCTAAGTTGGCTGTCACTCCTGGGGTAGCTATTCTCCGAAACAGAGTGACCCAAAATGTGTTGAAAATAGCCCATTTCCCTTTTGGATCTAACCTCTAGACACAAATCCACAACCAACTCCTCAGGGTAGCCCCTACATAAAAACAAATTCAATATGAACTGGCACCCTTCCTGAAGTCACCATCTCGAGACCATTCTGGCCGCCCTCACAAATTGGCCTTTTACTATTGATCTCTTCTGGAAGGCGGATGTTCACTATCGAAATGCAAATAGGAATTGGAAAAGGTGGGCTTGCTATGAATTTTGCCTAAAAACTGGTTCTGGTTGCTGTCCTTGAATAATTCCACATCTAAGTATGCTATTCTGTCTGTCAAAAGTAGAGGTAAACTTTAAGAAATCCGTGGACTTGTTGAACATCTCCACCAGGTCATTGGCCACTGAAGAGTCGCCCTTGAGAATGATACAAATATCGTCCAAGAAACGGGTATATAAGGATACTCGTTCTAGGAAGATAGAGTTAGTAAACACAAATTCCTTCTCCCAGTGGGCCATGACCAAGTTGGCCACACTCGCCCCACATGGTGAGCCCATGGGGACTCCAACTAACTGATGGAACCATCTATCGTTGAAGGAGAAGTAGTTACATGTTAAAATCATGTCCAATAGGCCTTTTACCATTGAAGTTTCACTCGCTGGTGCCTGCTTTGTGGTCATTTCCAACTCAATCCTTCCACCGCTACATCATGTGGAATGGATGAGTACAGGTCAACAACATCTACCGTCAGAAAGTGGTAAACAGGACTCTACAGAATGTTTTTCACCTTCCCAAAAAGGACCAGGAATCTTTAGAAATATATGATTCACTAACCACATATTTTTTTAGAATGTGATCCACAACTTTGGCTGCTGCGTATGTTACACTCCCTCTAGCACTCACCAACTGGCACATGGGAGCGTCTCTAATGTTTTTGTGGATTTTTGGGATCCCGAACAAAACAGGTACTCGAGGAGATGCACAGTAAATAAAGTTGAAAATTTCCTGGTCAATGGATTCATTAATAAACATGTCTTCATAATAAGACCGAACTCTTGCCAGATTTCCATTCAACTCATTCTTGGACACCTCTTGGCAAGTTTCAGAAGACAAAATTGCTGACATTCTGTTGTTATAATCATCTATGCCCATTGCAACCAGGCCGCCTCCCTTGTCGGGTTGCATAATTATGACTGAAGAGGCACATAATTCATTAAAATCCGCCCTTTCTTCTTTGGTAATATTAAAATGCATCACAGACCTAGACTGTAGCAAATGTCGAAAATCCAAATCACACATTTGCTCAAATGCCCCCAACATCTAAGTATGCTATTCTAATAGGTGGATTGCATGTACTAGGTACATGAAAAGTATTCTTTTGGTACTCACAGTCCCCCATCAACAAACATAAGTTTAATTTCCTGACAAACAATTTAAGATCCAAAATGGATCTGGCCACACAGGCTCTTCTAGATGGAACATAAGAAATTCCTTTAGCCAGGAAATCAACTAATGTCTGGGTAAGCTTGAAATAAGAAAAATTATAAATACGGAAGTCCATCCCCGAGTTGGAAATGACTTCAAATGCAGTCTGCTCAGGGCCGGGGCACCCTACTCCACTCACATTTGGTTCCTCCTTGTCCTGTATCTGAACCTGGTCTTCCGGTTTGAAGCCTGTTGGGGAGAAGCGGCTGGATCCTGAAAATTTGCCCTAGCCAAACCAGAACTAGGGTTCCCCGAATGGCTAGTCGGAGTCGCAGGTTCACGTCTTCCCTCAGGGTTGGCATATTCAACCCTCCTATCACCAGTCTCTTCCTCCGGTACTGAACTACTCGGCAAAGATCCAAGATTCATGGAAGTATTTGGGCCATTCGAAGGGGCAGGAACTCCGCCTTCTCGCCCCTTAAAATTGCCTTGCGATTTAGGAGGTTTAGGGTAAGCTACCCCCTCTCTGTAAGCCTTGATATCTCGATGTAATTTTTAAATCTTGGTTGAGGTAATTTTGGAAATATACTCATCAATACTGGAGTATATCCTCTCATAGTCAAATTTATATCTAGGAAAATTATTGTCTGACTTAATAACCTCATCCAAGTCCGCAATTTCTCTAGTTAGGGACGAGATTGCTTCCTGGTAGTGTGTACTAATAAGGTCAATCAATTCAGATCCATGCCTATCAAACATAGTGAGGAGGTCCGCATGGAATTTAGATCCCTCCTCTAAACCCGTGGGATACTGCCAAGAACGCAGCCCCTTGGGTACTGTCTTCACACGCCGACACTCTCCAAAATAAGAAACTTCCAGTTGCAATTTTCTTAACTTAACTAATTTCTGGTCAAAAGCATTGAGTTTAGAAGAAAAGTCATTGCCTTCGAGTGTGTTGGATACTGGACTGGCTGATCCAGTCGGTAGACAGCTGGAATGGACGACTCAACCATTGGTTCAAGTTGAAATGAACATTTCTTTGCCCCCTCCCCTCTGGGGGGTTATAAGATGGTAGTGCAACTCCTCTTTCGCCATTCAAGGTTCCATCAGATGGCCTGATGTTGGCTCCTCCCGACCCCTGGCTTGATCTAGTGCCTGGGGCTCCTGGGCCACCCATCCTGGAACCTGCTTCACTATTATGTGGTAACAGTACTTGCAACCCAAAATGGTCTGGACTAGGGAGCTGTAAACCCTTAGAATTTGACCCGCTGCACGGTTGCGTAGTTTCAGACATCACATCCAATCATTGAGACAGCATATCAACTTTCTGAGTGAGCAAATTAATAAGCATAGTAAGATCACTCTGCTCCATATTGTCCTGACTGTCTGGGGTAGAGCTGGGCATCACAAAAAACAACTGAAGATCAAAGGCAAGAAAACACAAACTGCTACTAAACCAGCACAGATCCTGATGCCAAACAGCAGGACTAAACGCCTCCCAAACACACGTATGCTTGTTCTGGAAGTCAAAGGCAAAAGCAACAAGCTGCTACTAAGCCAACACAGTTCCTAATTCCAAGCAGCAGAACTAAACACCTCCAATAAGCACAGTCAGAGAGGTGAAACTCATCAAAGATAAACACAGCCAGATAACCAAACTCACTGAAGCAGGTCTATTTAAATTCCAAAGGGATAAGCAAACAAGATGCCAATAAACGAACAACTTCAATTTTATTAAGCACCACGATACTGCTTTTCGTCGGCGCCCTGCACCAACTTCTTCAGACTTTGAAAAATAACAACTCACACTTAAGTGCTGCTGCATTTAAAGCCATTGCAAGCTACATGCTTACAAGAGCTCTAGTACTACCCATCCTATGATGCCACTAAACAGACAACAGTGAGTGCAGATGGCAGTAGCTATGGTCTAGGTACAGCTTTACTTGAAATGGATGAACAAGTGTTACTTCGTTGTTGCTTAATGTTCCAGAATGTTGATATATGCTGAACAGATACAGGAATGCCTTGCAATTGTGTGGGATACGTTTTTCATATACCTACTAAGGATCGAGAGTTTCCATCTTCAGACTGGTCACAAGCCACTAGTTATGCTAATCAATTCACACAACCTAGACAAAGTGCCACCAAGGTGCTGAGACTGTTAATCAGATTAAGAAAGTTTAATGCTAAAGCAGTACATGTCCCAGGAAACCACAATGTCACGGCACTTCTATGGGCTAGGCTTGTAAAGGCTCCAGGGCCATTAGCATAGTACGCACTTATGAACCTATGAACTTGGTGCTGTTGATATGCTGCCCACTAATCCTGTACATGACCACCCATTACTACATGCTAAAGATGACACTGCAGCTTTTATGCAAAGCATAATGATGATGAGGAGACCTGTAACTTCTAAAAGACTAGGAAAGCTTATACAAGCTACCAAACATGATCGTGAAATGCAAGTTTTTATCCAGTGTGTACTCAATGGATGGCCAAAATGCTGGACTCAGACCAAACAGTTTATATACAAGTAGTTCTCAGTCAGAGCACAGTTATCAGAGCACAAAGGCTTATAGCTATATCAAGACATAATCATACCCCTAAATCAACAAGCAAAAGTACCACGTCAAATACATGAAGGTCATCAGGTTCTTACCAAATGCCAAGAAACAGCCAAAATGTCAGTGTGATAACCAAATATCATCTAAGATATTGTCATTTAAGTGTCAGAGTGTCAGTTCTGTATTGTGCATAAACCATCACAGAACCACTAATTGATATGCCATTGACACATAGATCTTGGCAAAAAAAAAAACTGCAAACATGTCTGAATTTGAAGGCAAAACTACTTGCTGTTACTGAGTATTACTCTTGTGACACTGAAATAATCCAAGTATCAACACAACTAGCTAGCAAACAGATTTAAAAATATCTTACCAAGGTATAGTCTGCATATAGAACTAGTTACACAGAATGGTACACAGCGAATTCCAACATTTTGTGGCTGATTACTGTTTCATTCATATCAAGTACTCACTACCAGCAATCAAATGGTGAAGCTATGGGAGCAGTGCAAACAGCCAAAAAGATATTAAGACAGACTAATCGTCATAAAGTTCCTCCACACCATGTGAGTGGCGTAAGCCCTTCACAACTAATGCTTAGAAGATAAATACGAATTGACATGGCAATGTTAACATCAAAATTTCAGGGTAATATCTTTCCATACAGTTAAATGAACAAAAAGCTAAAACTTCTTAAAAAAAGTTTATGACTGATATTCTGCACAAACACTACCTATCCTTCAACCAGACCAAGCAGTCCACTTAAAGTTAGAGTGGAGAAAAAGTGGGACACAAAAGGATAACAACGCACAAAACCACTGAGCCATGTTCCTACATGGTGCAAACTAAAAATTGTACCATAGTTTGACATAATCAATGCCTTGCCAATGTGAATGCAAAGTAAAGTTCCAGAGGATCAGACAAGGCAAACTGAACTGAGAAAAACAGATCAATGTGAAATCTGTCGCTGTACCTACAATAGAACTACCTTAGTCAGATATCTGAGACAAGGGTTGACTTTTGAATTTAGCTATTTGTGGTGGCAGACTGTGTCCAAACAATGCAATCAAGTGGGACTGTTCCTTTTCCTAATCCAGTTGACTGTGTTTTTGAATAGTGACTTTAAAAGTTTTAATACATGCCCTTACAAAATGGCTCAAAATGTTCCTTTTGCAGGTTCCCATTTTGGTTTCAGCCTAAACCTGAATAGTCCTCATGCATCCTGCAGTGGCAAACTTATCTGTGTACCTCAGACATAACAATCATAAATAAACTCACTGGGACAGACAAACCATGATAACTGTGCATTTTGTAAAATTTTGTATACTGTTGAATTGCTTACATTTGGTATTGTATCTTTTGCAGGTTGAATTGAATGTGTAATGTCTAGCCCTTTCAAAAAAGCCAGAAAAGAAACCAAAGTTCTTGTGGACTTGGGCCTAATCCTACCTGGAAGTGGCTTATTATGGTGAGTATAACAAATGGCAATAGCATGAGACAGCCATCTGGAAATAGTCTGCTTTGACACTGGTTGTCCTTTTCTTTTATCTTCATGGTAGACAAACAGCTGATCAAATTTCCTGAAGGCTTGGGTTTGTCTAAGTAGTATCCGAGTTGTCTGTGGGCATCCAGAATGTGAAGAACTGTTACTCCTTTTTTCTTGGGTTCTGGGGCAAATACAGGGAGATTAATGTATGAAGTCTGATAAGTCAAACTGAAATGAGTTGCTAACTCCCAGACTATCACTTCAAGTCTGCAAAGAGGGTATGGCCTGGTACCCATCTGTTTGTTTATGTACCATATTGCTGTGGTGTTGTCTCTGTAAATCTGCAGAAATCCTGGGGATCAGAGAAGATTTAAGGCTTTCAAAACATTCATCACTGACATATCTCAGATGTGTATGTGCTTCTGTCTGTCATGTAAGTTTCACAGACCTTGTACTTTCATGCCTTTGGTGACCACCCAAGCCAGGTTTGAAGCATCTTTAGTGACAGACTGAAAAGATGCTGGAAGGGAAAATCAAAGACTTGGATTGCAATAGTTCTCCTCACCAAATAATCTCCATTCTTACAAGACCCAAAACAGGAATCTGAAAAGATAAAGGGTGAAAATGCTGAGTCCAGACTGACCAGAAGTACCACTGGATTCTTCTCATGTGGAATCTGGCCAAGGGAAGCATGAGAACTACCAATGCCATGTGTTCTAGTATCCTCATAAATTCCCTTGCAGATATCTGGCTTTGAGTGGAGAAACTCAGGAATAATTGTTGAAACAGTTCTACTTTGTAGAGAGGAAGAAAAATATTTTCCCAGTGCAAAATCTTTCAGATATCCCTGGAATACAATTCTGTAAGAAGGGATAAAAGTAGATTTTTGTAAGTTGATTTGAAAACCTAGACTAAGTAAGAGATTCTGGACATTTGAAAGACTCTTAACAGCTGTAGAAAGAGTATGCAAAGATAAGACAATTGTCCAGATAGAAATCAAATGTGAATGACATGAAGTCTGCAATGAGCCAGACACTTTGTGAATACCCTGGTGCAGTAGAAGATTAAAAAGGGTTAAGACAGAGAACTGATAATGTAAAGCAAAATGCATAACAGCTTGGCAATGGAAATGTGATGACAAGCATCCTTTAAATCTAGTTTTACTGTAACAGCTAGAGAATTCAACATCAGTAAAATGTAATCAAGGGAAAAAAAAATGGAATTTTGGAATTTTGACAAAAAGATTTAGAAAGAAAGGTCCAGCACAGGCCTCCAAGATCCTTGTTTCCTTCTTCTTTGGTACAAGAAAAATCTTTGAATGAAAGCCTTTACCCATCTGATAGGGAAACTGGTTCTATTACTCCCAGAGCAAGCATCTGAAGCAGAATAAGAGAAGACAAGTAGATATGGTTTACAAGGTAAGGAAGAATCCCCAAGGTAAGAGGATATGAGGTAAAAGTTACAACCCAGGCAAAAGACAACCATAAAGACTTCTTTAACTATGTTAGAACCCTTAGAAACAGTGCTTAGCACTGAGCAGAGCTAATAGTAAATGATGTCACATACATGTGCCCAGAGGATATAACCAATCTACTAGCAGATAAGTTTAGCTCTAACTTTACCCTTGTCTCTTCTTCTACATTCCCAGAGCTCATACCCATAGCCACACTCCCCTCAAAGTTCCCATGAATAAGTTCTCAAAGCCAAGGACATTGCTTCTATTAGGACAGATAATATTCTGGGCTGCATACTGGCCTGCCTGAAATAAGGCCTGTCAAAACCCCTACAGAGGCTAATCAATGTCAGCCTCCAAACAGGCTTTGTGCCAGATGAATGGAAAACAGCAACTGTCATCCCCTACCATAAAGGTGGGGAATCAACATACCTGCAAAATTATAGATTCATAAGTCTGATCAGCCTCATTTGTAAGATTGTGGAAAGGATCATTATGCAATTAATAAGTAAGAACATAGGTAGCCTACAAACTGTTGATCCAAACCAGTTCAGATTTGTTAAGGGCAAATTATGCCTTTTTAACCTAGTTAACTTCTTCAAGAAGGTTACTGAAGCAATGGATGAAGGCAGATCAGTACACATGGCATATCTAGACCTCTCAAAGGTGTTTGACACCATTCCACACTCAGATAGCTATCACAGCTCAATGTTTATCCCCACATAACTGAGTGGGTATTAAACTGGCTCATAAATAGAACTAAAAGGTTTAGAGTAGACTAGTCTTCCTCCTCCAAGAGACCTGACACTAGCAATATAGCCCCAGGGTTCAGTCGTTGGGTCACTCCTCTTTGGAATTTACTTCTTGGACATCAAAACTAGTGTTAAGGGTATAAAGGTGACTGTAAAGTTGTTGAAGTCATAAACTTTCCAGAGGTCACCAAGATTCTCTAGTGGGACCTTTCCCAGATCATAACCAATGCCCAAACCATAGACTAAAACTAAATGCCAGGAAATATTTAATACATAGTATCCTTCAACAAGTCCCTTGTAATTATCACGCTGCTAAATTGTTCCAATAGTTAAGGGCCTAGGACCCTATCTAGACAACAAACTGCCTTCAATCACCACATATCTCCTATTGTATAAAAAAGTGATCTTTTTCACTGCAGAATGTATTTCTAGGAGTATAGGATCTAGCTCAAGGCATGTGTTCATTCCACTGTATTCTGCACACAATTTGATTATTGAGTAAAATATCCCCTTCAGTATCTACATGCCCAAACATCTGACACAACATGAATATCCACAATGCTTTCTTATTAAGAAAATCAAGAGCCAAAATCATAAAAACTATATGGACGATCTCAAATTCTTGTTGCTTTTCTTGGCATCAAACAGATTTTTGGGTCATCTCTGCCTCATATACAGAGCTTCTACAGACCCTTTCCTGTCAGACCTACTGCACATTTGCAAGTCTGATTGATGTATAAATACCCACTCAAGAGATCTAAATGTCTTTTTCAACATAAATACATGTTGGAGAGACAGCTATGTATCATAGAGAACACCACTTCTTTGGAATCATCTTCCTCTCTATAAAAATTAAATTTGGAAGAATGGATGAGTAACCACAAATTCGCCCCTTGTTTAGCACCCTTGTCCCTTACTGATAGGGGCAACATAAATGTAAAAGTTCTGCTCATCTCTCATACTTAAAATATAAAGGCTGAAAACTTCCTAGGACCGTAAGGCTAGGCTTCAAAAGATTCTCATGGATTACTAGCCTAGTAAATACCTACGAACCTATAAACATATGGCGCAGGGGAGGGATTCCTAAGTCAAGGGAACCTTTGGTGATTTACATTTAAAACCCATTTGTCTGTCACAATCTGGTACCACAAAGGAAGATAAAGCCTCAGAGATACGGAAAGGTTGTCAGGGTGAGAAGTGGAGCCTAGACAGACAAATAGCCATGCTGAATGGGGGGACTGTCCTTAATTTTTCGAGGCTCTTCATTTCTTTTTGGAGACTATTTGCCACTGCTTCTTAACCTCCACTTTAACTGTTCCTTAATACTTAAATGGGGAAGCTGAGGAGAAAAGCAAATTTTTATATGCTTTAAAAAAGGAGGGTTGAAATATTTAAGACACCCTTTGAATCAGCTTTCATCCCTTCGTTACATTTCTTGAGTACCCATGAACTGCACAGAGGCCAAACAAAACTTCCTGAGAAGCAGAGGAAAAAGCATCCAACAGGGTAGCAAGAACAGGAGGAACAGTGGAGGGCCTAGGGAGTCCATCTGTAGAAGCTCATAGCACCTCTTGTGAACATCAGACACCTGAGTACAGTTTCATTTGAAAAATTCCATTATTCTGAAAAAAGTATCACCAAATGAAATCACCTTAAAAAGAGAGTCGGGACTGATAGTCTCTTCCTCCTCAGAACCATAGTCTAATGACAAAGAAATCTGACAGGAATAAGTGATTCATCATCAGAATCATCATCATCAGAGGAGGAGCTCTGCTCCCTATGCCTCTTAAGTGGGGTAGAAGATCAGGGAGGAGCAGGAACAGAAACTCCCTGTGGAGGCTTCAGAGCCATAACAGCATTGAATAGACCCTGAGTGAAGTTTTGCCATTCATTCTGAGGACCTTATGGAGCAGGCGAGATGTGCTTAGTCTTCTATTACTTTTTGAGTGGGAAATCAGCCTTAAACAAATTAGGAGGCTCTGACCCCTGACGACACTATAATGGCAGTCAGAACCTCTTCCCTCACGAATATCTGAAGAACAACTCTAGGCCCTTCGGTAATTATCAGCCACGGCTCCCCATGTACAAAATGGACATCTGCAAGGCCTCCATAGACATGGGTGGAGTCAGATCCATGCCAGCCTCTGAAGCAGTCATGGTAGAGGAATCCAAGAAAAAAAATGGACAATCTTCTAGGCTTAAACTGGCCTCAAGAAAGATATTCGGCGGAGGTGGTACAGACAAAGAATCCAGCTGAGCTTTCTTGGTATTTTTCTTCACAGATGGCCAACTCTCAGGCCGGGAAGATCCTTCCATACTGTCTTTAGCCAACAATTTAAATTGCTGGTTCTCTAAGTAAATCACAAGCTAAGAAAGCTGACTATGTAACATCTTAGGGATGAAAACTTGACAAATCTCACAAGACATATGATCATGGGAAGCACCTTCACAGAACACCACTGCTCATGACAATCTTTATGGGGAATCTGTCTCCCACAGTGGTATTTCCCCTTCCTGGATGACATGTAAACCAATAATCACAGCAAGGTAAAACAAAGATAAGAAAATCAAAAAACCCCAACAGGTCACTTATCTGAAAGTGGTTTGGTAACCAGCAGATGAACGAGTGTTCAGACTGAAGATCGAAAATGGTGTTCTGACTGGTAGCAAAGTTCTGAGGATGGTACGTGTGGACATCAACTTTATGCCATATGCCATCTGTGGAGGGATTATACATGTGATGTATCCATTACAACCTAAAGGCTTTGGTATACTGGTCAGACGTTGGGCTCCCCTTGATAGGGGATCCCTAGTGTAACGAATACTGCAACACTGATATGGAAGGACATCTTACATTATTTAAAGCAGATTTTTCCTCAGAAGAAGAAACTGCAGATAAACCAGTTCTCATACTTTCAGAATTAGCCAGAACAAACATATGAACCTGACAATTCAAAATTCTAAAAATCAAAGCTGCAGAAGTACACACTTTTTTCCATACCTATCAATAATTTCCCATCCTTATCAGAAACAGTAGGATTAGAATTGACTATGTGCTTAGCAGCAGTGGGATCAACTAGAGCCATAGCTGCTGGGGCAGGTTTGGGAATGGTGTATAAACATTTTAAAAGACTGCAGAACTTTATACATTCTATTTGCTTGTTTAGGGACAGCTAGCTAACTATCAGAAAAACTGCAGGCAGTGGGGTCATGGCTTGAATGGCAAGCTGAAAGCAGCAGAGTTCTTGAGCTCTGCAGTCTTCATTTTTTCCTGACAGGATTTTTTTATTTAATTTCACCAACAAAGACCTGAAACTACTAAAATCAGTTTCTGGAAGTCATAAGCTACAAGTTGGTGTAATTTTTAGAGCTATAAGTTTCATATTTTCCTGTCAAACTTTTGAATAGAAGGGAAACTGAAACCGCATTCACAAAGGAAGATGAGCAGCTCCAAATTTTCTCAACAAGAAACCCAATGAAGAAAGAAATACAGGCAATCTTTACTACAATTTAAGACTTGATGGGTAAAATAGATAAATTAAACTTAAAAGTAGACAATATAAAACAAGGTATCACCAAACAAATAACCTTAATAAATGAAGTCCTTAAACAACAAACTGCCCAGATTGCTGCTTTGGAAGATTCTGTAACAGATATACAGACTACAGGTTAACAGAAAGAGACAAAAATATAGACTTTCTTCTTTAAGAAAACACCAGACTCATTGAAAAGATAGACAACATTGAGAATAGAACCAGGTGAAACAACATAAGAATCTATAGCATCCCGTAGCAGATGGAGGGAGACAATATGATTAATTTACTGACATCTTGGATTCCTAAAATCCTAAACCTACCTGAAGCATTGTCCTTCAGGATAGAAAGGGCACACAGTTCTTTAACTACAATTTCTGTATCCAGTAAAAACAGCCATCCAAGATCTATTATTGTAAGATTTAGCTCCACTCAAGACAGAAACCTTGTTTTAAGAACTGTCTGGTCCCTTGTTCCATTAACAACTGGTGACCAAACTATCAGGTTTGACAATGACTTTACATCCCTTGTAATGCCCAAAAGAAGAGCATGCGTCCCTCTAATAAAATCATTAAAAAAGGAAAGAATCACAACACAACTCATATTCCCAGCAAGAATAAGACTATCCCTGCCAGAAGGAAAGAAAACTTTTGACTCTCTCGAAGAAGCATCCACATTTGTCCAAAAAAATAACCTTTTAAGTCAACCTGAACCCATGGAGTCTTTAATGAACTTAAAAAAGACAAGCTTCAAAAAATGAGTGGACTATTAAAGAAAAAAATAAACCCAAACAAATGATTATACATAACTTCACATTTCATGCAAGTTTTTGTTTTCTTCTTCTAAATAATGTGAAATCATACACAGAAGGTAATGTAACTTTTATTTTCCTCTCCTATTATCTTTCCCACAACAATTTTAACTTTATAAATAATATATATTACTCAAAATTCAAGTAAATCAAAATCTTATCCAACTGCAAACTACTATACTTTTCTCTCTATATATATACATGGAATAACAGTAGTGAAATGGTATAAAATCACTTACTCATTTCATATATTTATATATATTGCTTTTATAACCTATACTTATTTATTCATGCACATGCCTTTCCTTTCTGTTTTATTCCTAAGTCATAGCATTTAATTACTGTAGGAGAGAGAAATGCTTACTGTGTTTCTGTTATGTAATTAAAAAGAAAGTGGTGACATTTTATTATTATATACATATACACTTACTAACTGCGGCGGTGCTGGTGCTGCGGTAGCATTGTTGCTTCACAGTAAGACGTTGTCCTGTTCAATTCTCAGCTAGTGTGTCTTCTGTGTGGAGACATGCATGAATGGGCATACCTTCGTTGAAGGTTGTGCATCGGGACCGGCAACTCGGCACATAAAAATCTACTGCCAATCATTAGCGGACCGGAGTTCCGCTGTGGCGACCCCTAACCGGGAAAAGCAGAAAGACACAACATACATATACACTTACTACTTAACTGAACATCTGCAATGTGCTCCATTTAGCAAATATAGCGTATAGCTGCATACGGTTGGTAATTCAAAGCCTTTATTTTAAATATTCATCATTTTTCAAGTTATGCTTAAAAGCTTCACTTCACTAGAAAATTCCCGCCTACTTACTTTGATGGAATTTTGAAAACTTTTGGCAAGCTCAAGCTTCTAAAGGCTTCAGTTAGCTCACACACTCATGAAAAACAATCTGTGCTGTCTTCCAGGAAGTAAGCGTGACCTCTGAACCTGTTTCTCTTCACCAAACTCTAACAGCCAGTCATATTTAAGAATGATCATTTAAACTGTGTTTTTACTCATTTAGCAAATATTTTTTACCTAAAAAGTCTTATAAGCATATGTTATACTGTAAATAATAATTTATTTAATCTGAATTACATTTATATTTAAATAATAATTACAAATATGTTTCTGACAGTGATAGTTTTAAATGCATCTTTTTTCCATCTGCATTAATGACATTACAGTCCTGTATTTACTCATAGCAACAAACAATTATTAGGATTAATCAATTTATCTAAGTTAGTCTGTGGAAGGTTGGGCGCCGGGCTGGCAACTCAATGCCGTAAAACTCCATTGCCAATCATGAGCGGACAGATGATCCGCTGTGGCGACCCCTAACAGGGAAAAAGCCGAAAGAGGAAGAAGAAGAAGAAGTCTGTTTAGATAAAAAGAATTGTAAGAAACTGTATGCAGCTTCATGTTCTTAGTTCATGCATACATAGTATATTGAATTGAATTGTTCCTTTTGTACGTTTCAATATGCATGCAGTTTCCCCTCTGCTTGCTATTAACCTGCAGTAGCTAGGAATTCCCAGTAGATGTTATGAGAGGGTTAGTTTATGGTTTCTATAAGAGATATAGTAAGTATGGCTATATTTTATTTATTTATTTTATTTTTATTTTATTTTACATTTGTTAACCGGGGGTGTCTGACAGAGCCTAAAAGACCCTTTTTCAGCAGAGGCCCAGGGAGAAAAGCTCCACATAGAAAAATTACAGGTACATTTAGATATTTAGACATGTATACACACAAATTACAATAGACATGTTTTTACAGTGGTATGCTGCACATCAACAGTTACAGTGGAGAGAACAAACAAGAAAATATTAATTTAAAAATAAAGGTAATTAATAGATTTGTCGTGTACAGCTGAAATTTGGAACATAGGTAGAATACATACATAGTACACAGGTACAGTACATACATTGTACACTAGCCAGTGTTTGTGAATAAGAGTGAAAACTATTATCAAGTACTCTAGGTTTATTATTTTATCCATGCAGAAGGTTATGAAAATGTACAGTTTTATTTTCAAGTTTAGAGTTTCACAGCATGAAATTATGGGAAAGAGTAGTAGAAGCTAGGTTAAGAAGGGAGGTGATGATTAGTGATCAGCAGTATGGTTTCATGCCAGGAAAGAGCACTACAGATGCGATGTTTGCTCTAGAGCATTAATGCAGAAGTACAGAGAAGGTCAGAAGGAGTTGCATTGTGTCTTTGTGGACTTAGAGAAAGCATATGACAGGGTGCCTAGAGATTGTGGTATTGTATGAGGAAGTCGGGAGTGGCAGAGAAGTATGTAAAAGTGTTACAGGATATGTACAAGGGTAGTGTGACAGCAGTGAGATCTGCAGTGGGAGTGATAGATGCATTTAAGGTGGAGGTGGGATTACATCAAGGATCAGCTCTGAGCCCTTTCTTATTTGCAGTGGTGATGGACAGGTTGACAGACGAGATCAGAGAGGAGGCCCCGTAGACTATGATATTTGCAGATGACATTGTGATATGTAATGAGAGTAGGGAACATGTTGAGGAGACCCTGGAGAGGTGGAGATATGCTCTAGAGAGGAGAGGAATGAAGGTCAGCAGGACTAAGACAGAATATATGTGTGTGAATGAGAGGGAGGATAGAGGAATGGTAAGGATGCAGGGAGTAGAGGTGGTGAAGGTGGATGAGTTTAAGTACTTGGGATCAACAGTTCAGAGTAATGGTGAGTGTGGAAGAGAGGTGAAGAAGAGAGTACAGGCAGGGTGGAGTGGGTGGAGAAAAGTGTCAGGAGTGATTTGTGACAGACGAGTACCAGTAAGAGTGAAAAAGAAGGTCTACAAGAGGGTAGTGAGACCAGCTATGTTATATATTTGGAGACAGTGGCACTGACAAAAAGGCAGGAGTCAGAGCTGGATGTGGCAGAGTTAAAGATGTTAAGATTTGCAGTTGGTGTGATGAGGGTAGACAAGATTAGGAATAAGTATATTAGAGGGTGAGCCCAGATTGGATGGTTTGGAGACAAAGCCAGAGAGGTGAGATTGTGTTGGTTTGGACATGTGCTGAGGAGGGATGCAGAGTATATTGGGAAAAAGATGCTAAGGATGGAGCTGCCAGGTAAGAGGAAAAGATGAAGGCCTAAGATAAGGTTTATGGATGTGGTGAGAGAGGACATGCAGGCAGTTGGTGTGACAGAGCAATATGCAGAGGACAGGAAGAAATGGAAACAGATGATCCGCTGTGGCAACCCCTAATGGGAACAGCCGAAAGAAAAAGAAAAAGAAGAGTTTTTAAATTGTCCATAACAGTTTTAAAAAATGTATTTGCCATAATGAATCAAGGAAAACACTTTTCAATTTTACTTACAATAGCAGTCTCCATCAAATGATAATATTTAACGTTATATCTATTAATGTCAATGGGTTTAACAACCCCATGAAAAGGAGTAGTGTCAACAAATATTTAATGCTACATAAAGCAGATTTTGCATTCATTCAGGAAAACCACTTAGTAACAGAAGATGTATACAAATTAACCTTTAAGGATTATAAGATTCTGGTAAGGTCAAACTACAACCACAGAAGAAAAGGTGTCCTAATTTTACACAGAAAATCAATGAGAATTCCAGAAATAGTTGACTCAATATTATCCTCCCTGAAGTATTCTCACTTCTCTTACATATTTGGCACACAGACCAACATAGACAAAGTCTGTGTAACCAGTTCTTTACTGGCCAAAACTGATAATGTAATGCTTACATCATGCCCTATGTCTGACCACAATGCTATCACCTTCAATGTAACACTTAATACCGACCCCTTAAACTTCTGCTAAAGACTACCTGCTTATCTAGTAACAGTACATGGATTTAAAGAATGGTTTCTAGATGAAATAAAGCTTTACCTAGATGTCAATAATAGTGCAGATGTTTCAGATATTATCCTATGGGACACTTTAAATGTAGTCTTACATGGTAAAGACAAAAGTTGGTATATAAATAAAAGGAAAGAGTGGGATAAAAACTAGTAGACATACAAAAAGAAATTGATGAACTACAACTAAAACTTACATCAAATGACAAATATGCATTAGCTGACATATGTAAACTGAACAAGGAATATCAGGATATCATGTAGCACAAAATATCAATAAATCTGGAAAAAATCAGATTACAGTCCTACTCAATTAATCCCAAGAGTATGCAGAGGATTGCAATTAGATCTAAATATTTAAATGAAAAAAGTCATATAAAAGAAATAATATACACTACAAATAATCAGATTATCAAAGTTACAGATCTAAAAAATATCTGATTAAGTTTTAAAAACCATTACAAGTATATTAATAATAATAACTCATCTACAAGTGATAAAAGTATAGACAACTTTCTTGCTAATAATATTCAAAAGAAGCTATCCAAATACAATATTAATAACATAGAGAAACCCTTTTGATACTTACATATAGCAACCAGATTCCAGAGTCACTACCTAATATTGTAATTGTAGCAGGCAATATCACTATATGTGTGTGTCTTAACTACAATCCATTTCAAGATGCGTTCTCTAAATGTTTTAGGCAAACTGATTTTATTTGTGGTTCATCACAGCATCATATATTTTTCCACAGTGTCCTGTTGTGAAGAGACATTTCTCACCTGCTTTCTTAAACAATTTCATGGCAAGGCAAAAATAGTAGGGGGGAAAGCGTCAAACCGGACACCAATTTTTAAACACTGCCATTAGAAACTTAGTGGGTGCAATAAAATGTTTGCAATGACATAGAACTGATGAAGGATATTAAACTGGAACTTGAAACATTTGTCATTCCTATGCAGACTGATGTCTTCAATTGTTTGGCCCAGAAATGCAGCTTTTACGTGACACAGTAACAAAACAATAGGAAAGGCGGAGTTCAAGTATACTTGTGCACGCTAGACAGCCATGCTTAGGCTGACAGATTTCACCAGCAACTTTAGGAACTGATGAGACAGTTTTCTGTACAGAAAGGTAAAAGTCTGTCTAACTGATGTCATGCAGTTCAACCCTTGTGGTTTCAAACAGGTACCATGGATGAATGACTAAAAGTTGTTAGAGTGTCACGATAGTCATGGTTCCATCACTGTCCGACCAACTACCCTCAAGACATAACATAAAATCTATCTATAGTTATTAGCCAGAAAGGTAGAAAGGTACAAACATGTAGTAAGGACTGTTATTTTGTCATCATTACAAACTTTCACTACATTTATCGCCAGGAGTAGAGCTTGGAAAAGAGCAGTTTATCCTTCTCAGAATCTGGTTGCGATAATACGTAAGTACCCCCTTTTCCTTTAAAGAATTAAAGGAACAAATAAAAAATCTTAAGACAAAAAAAAAGGCACCAGGGCTGGATGGTCTAATTCTGGAATCTTACAAACTCTTACCTGATAACATCTTGAAAATCTTACTCAATGCATTTCAAAAAGTTAAAACTACAGCAAACATCCCTCCCTCATGAAAATATTTTATCATCTGTCCCATCCTAAAACCAAATAAAGAGCCCAGCCTTTGCACATCATACAGGCCAATTTCTTTGCTTAACATTGATTACAAGATATTCATATCTATCTTAACAAACAGATTAAATAATATTCTTTCAATATTAATTCATGAAGACCAATATCAAAAACAGAAAGGTACAAGACAATGCAATTAGATTACTATCCTCCATAGACTTAGCTAATAAGAAAAAAAATGAGCTTTCTATTTTAAGCCTTGATATAGATAAAGCTTTTCACTCCCTAATTTGGCCGTATCTGTTTAAAGCTCTGCAAAAATATAATTTCTCCCCAAATTTTATAGGATTAATTAAAAAAAAAACTATATGAAAAGTCCATAGCCTATGTAAAGATTGGATCTCATCTATCTAGCCCATTTATATTAAGAGGTACTAAACAGTGGTGCCCCCTCCCCCATTATTCTTTGCCCTGGCTATTGAGCTTCTTACAAATTATGTTAGATATAATGACAGTATTAAAGGATATAAAGTGTTAGACAAATTATCTCCCAAGATACAACTGTTTGCTGATGACCTACTAACTTCTAATGATATTGAAAATTCAGTGGATCACCTCTTATATAAACTAGACTTCTTTGCAAACATCTCTGGTCTAAAATTCAATCACAACAAAACTCGGGCATTTCTAGTGAATAAAAATGTTACTATGAAACTTAGATCAAAAAGAGACAAACTGGGAGGACGCGCATATTGAATATCTAGGTATCATTATTGAATCTAATTATAAAAAATCACATCTATTTACCAAGAGCTTATAAACTCAATTACTAGTCTAACTGACAGCTGGAACAGACTCTTCTTCATATCTGAAGACAGACTAACTTTAATCAAAATGATACTGTTACCTAAAATCTTATTCATTGGCCAAGCTCTAATAATTCCCCCACCTGTCAAAATTAAACAGAAAATTAATAGCTTATTACTTAACTTCCTTTGGCATCCCAAAAAAACAAAAATGTCTCTTCTCTGGCACAACACGAGCTGGAATGAAGGAGGTATAGGGTTTCCAAATATTGATTTTTATTTAAACTCCATATTTAACATAGTGTTGCTTTGGAATAATACTTCGTATACATCATATTGGAAATCAATACATGAAACCTTACTCTTAAATTATAATAGGACAGTGCTTGAATCATATATTCATATACTTACATACATCTTTATATGGATTTTAAAAATATACATTCAAGGTGAAAGGTCAAAACTTGTTTTCACACCTCTTATAAACCAAATACTGCTGTTGTTTAAAAAGCTTATGTTTTATAATCAGTTAATTAAGAATTTATTAATAATTATGTTTCCTATTGCTTACACAAATGAATGATTTACATCTTTTAATACTCAGAAAATCTTAGAATTTAAGAAGGGTGACATATTATATTGGAATCAATTTCTCTCAGCTAATAAAATAAGTTCTGCAAACTATTTGATCAGCAGATATAGTTTGCAAAATTGCAATTGGCTGGACATCCAAACTTGTAAGTATTTTACACATACTAAGCTCGTACCCTCATTAGAAGCATACAATAAGAGTAACTTACAAATCTTGGCTTTTATCTCAATAATTATTAATAGCTTACCCTAGAACACTTCAACATATCTGTTACTTATAAAATTCTCAGAAATTATTTTAGCAAAACAGATGTTTCTTTTTGAAATTATTCAACTGAAGTTAATAGACAAGTATTCTCAGAAAAAGATAAAAAACTTTGTTTACAGTCCGTGAAGGAATCCACAGCTTCCCTATTCTGGTTTGTATACACAAGGACATTTTTAGATAGATGCTTTTTCACCCCACATAGAATAGCAATAATGTACAAGAAAGAAGAAATGAAATGCTGGATATGTGGACACCCTGATGCTAACTGGATACATATGGTTCTTAATTGCAAAATTATTTCCACATTTTGGTTAGACTTTAGATATCTTTGTAAAGCTCTATGGAATGACAACTGTATAATTTCTGACTCCATTATCCTTTTCAATGTTCCTGTTCCTGAAGTCATTCCTAAAAACCAAACATTTTTACTATGGTCTATCCTCTCTATAGCAAGGAAGATTGTTACTAAAAATTGGAAATCTCAATCTACTCCTGTCTTTAAAGTTGAGTTTATTCATCTTATGAAATACATTTGTAAGAATTAGATGGCTACTACAAAAGCAAGGACTAACAACACAACTCATTACTTAATTACTTGGACAAAATTGTCTAATCTGTTAGAGAAATATTAAGTGTTGTCCTATGTATATTGCTTTTTTAGTTGTTATGGACATCATTGTATATAGTTTGTTTTTTTTTTGTTACTATACTGTTAAGTTATTTTATAATAAAATAAATAAAAACATTTTGGAAAAAAAAGAAAAATTGCAGGAAGTAATATACACACATCCTCTAAAGCAGACATAACAGGAGAAATTGTTGTAGGATCTGGAAAATCCTTCTGTAACTGAGAAACATCAGTGTTCTCCCACTGAAAAAAACTGGCACATTCAAGCAATAGTCTCAGAGAAAGAGAAACCCATAGGCAGAATCAGAAACTGAGCTTTTATATTAGTCTGAATCGGAAATGTAAAGAAAAAAAGTATCCATCCCTGCATTTTCCTAGTCAGATTCAGAATTTGAATCTCTTCAGGAAAAGAGGAATCCCTCTTTCTTTCTAGCAGAAACTACATTACAAGAAGGATCAATAGCCTGCATTAACCTGAACCAGAACCAGTAAACTATTCATATCCAGATAAAATTGAGGAACAGATATATGCTTGGTTTTCTGTTTATTTTTGACAGGAAAAATAGGACCAACCATGTTATTAGTAGTAGCAGCAGCTTCCCCAGGAATGGGCACAGTATTCTGTCCCAAAAGGGAAACCATCCCTCTTCCTTCTCCCAGAACTGACAAAAGTGTCTCTCTCTTACCCACTGAGCAGACCCCAACAGCCACAGAGGATGTGGCTAACCCCAGTCCATAGTGGCTGTAGGTACTACACCAGAAAGATTTAGGGTTAAAGATGAGTGGTCTGAGGTACAACAAACGGCCACAGCAAAGTCACCTACCTGGAGCTGAAGGAAATTGCTGGAATACTGGGGTCGTAAAGGCTGTTTGCTTAATATTCTCCTCTATGATCAAGCAAAAATGGGGCAAACTTCCTGTCTAAGACAAGCAGCAACTGCTGGTAAACAGTGTATGTCTTTCGGCTTATCCCAGTTAGGGGTCGCCACAGCAGAACTCCGGTCCGCTAATGATTGGCAGTTGATTTTTATGGTGCTGAGTTGCCAGCCTGACGTCCAACCTTCAAAGAAGGCACACCCATTCACGCACGCACCTATCTGCATGTCTTTGGACATCATTTGACAGTGGGGAGGACATGCAGACTCCACACAAAAGGCGCTCCAGGCGAGAATCGAACGGGAGAACCTCTTGCTGTGAGGCGACAATGCTAACCGAGTCTACAAATGTGACTTTTGTGACAGAAAATCACAGTAAAATGCACTTTAAAAATGATGCAAGCCCCACACAAGTAAAATTAATACAATTTTTTCACTGAAAAAATATTTTCAGTTATTTTACAATGCTTTTAATCTGAGAGGAAATACAAGTTTTGCATTTAAAAATAGGTTACAATCTTTAAACAGTCTGATAAAACACAACACTCCTAGCTTTAAAATAACTTTCCTGAAGAGGAAAATGCTAAAACAGCAACACAAGTAAGGAAATGGAAATGCTTTCCCCAAAGGGAACATATGTGCCCAGTAAAGGAACAACAGAATCCGACCATCAATCCTCGAAAACCTCATAGGAGTGTATTCTTTGGTGACAGTAAAGCTCTGAAGGACTTCACACCCAAACTTATCTTTTAGTCAGCTCAGCCCAAGCTGCCTGATAGTTTGATGCCCTGAAGCTTTGGAAGCTGGCCAGCTGTTATATCCTTGGCACGGCATAACCCATATACTTAAGTATAATACAGCAGTGATCAATATGATAAACATTTGATAAAAGTAAGCAATTTAACATATGAACTTGACAGTTTATAATGCTAAAAGTTAAAGTACTAAAAGAATACACTTTTTCCTCAACTTGTCAAAAGCTTTCCCATCCCTGTCGGAGGGAATGGGCTTGATAGCAGTAATCTGTTTTAGCAGAAGCAGTTTTATGTGGGGGTGGGAGGATGGCCTAATGGTTAAGGTGTTTGCCTTACAAACACAAGGTGCAGGGTTCGAGTCTCACAAGGGATAATTGGGCTAGACTTAAAATGGCTTGCAAGGGCAATTAGCCTAGTAATAATCTATGAATCTATGAATCTATGTAGGGGAATTACTGGGAATTGGGAAAGTACGCAAGGGCCAAGGCATCTGTACTTTAATAATAACTGTAATATTAACACAAGAAGCAGCACCACTGTCACAGACTTTGGTCTCATCAAAGCTATGCTTTTTTTTTATGTTGCAGTAGCAGCTGAACTCCTTTTGGTGTTAGAATTGTTTGCATTAAACATATGATAGGTTTTCCATCAGAATCTGCAATTTATAATACACTGTTCTGTACTGTTTGGACCATATACATTAATATCATAGCTCTCAACTGTCCAGATTTTCACAGTCCATATTTTCACCTTATATATATATATATCTTTTGGTGTATTCCTTATCAAATTTGTGGTTTTCTGCCATATCACTTGCATGATCTCAGGAGTGCTGTCACATAATAATTACAGGCTATTAAAAAAGCACCAGTACCTTGGTTTTTTAGAAATAAACATTAAGGTGCCTCTGGGTAAAATCACCCTGCATAGAATACTGATACAAGTCTCACAAGCTCCATATGTGGGAGTTGTAAATACTACCTCGATGGCCTGCAAACACACTGTGTATTATACCCTCTGCATAACACACAACCTGGCAATTGATGGAGTGATTAATGTGCTTTCTTGCCTGCTCACTAGGTGGTGCCTTTATTGTAATGTGGGTGCAATCTATGGCCCCCAGTATGTCAAGGAAATGAGCCGTCTCACAAAAAGCCCTCATGCTGTTGGCTTTCTCCTCTGTAGCATGTGGAAACAACATAACCCCCCCCCAGCATGCTGCAGCATGGCATCAAAGAACTGGTGCAGTATCCTTGTGGCAGATGCCTGAGATAACCCTGCTGTGTCCCCAGTTGGTCATCAAAAGGTCCATTCTAGCTTGTATTTAAGAAGCTACATATACCTTGGTGTCTGCACGGACAGGTACTCCACACATCTCATAGGCCTGTTAAGGAGCATGATAGATCATGCTCCCTCATTTACAAGCCAGCTCGGTGGCACAGTGACAAAGCATATAGCATTGTTGCCTCACAACAAGAGGGTCTTATTTTAGAAAACATTTCTGAATTCTAGGGACACTATTTTAATCCTAATTCAAAATTTAACAAGTGGTCTACATCACCCAAAAATCACTAAAACTATTTGCATATTTCTAGCTATACTAGTACTTCTTACCAATCCTATGACCCTCGGTCAGTGCACAGGCAGGCTTTATGACACTTATGACAATTTCACGGTAGAATTTATACAACCTTCTTTCAGTCAGTGGCTAGGATCAGAAAAAAAATTAGCCCCATCTTCAACTTAATAGCCCCCCAGAGAAGCACTCTCCCCAAATCTCATGTTTAAACACACACACACACACACACACACACACACACACACACACACACACACACACACACACACACACACACACACACAGAGTCCATGGTATAATAATCTATTATTCTATTCTATTCATTCAATGGTTTTATGTGTGAGCATGCTTTACTTAACTGTCTTTTCTGGAGTAAAACAGATGTTCCTGCAGTCATAAAACAGCAATAACCTGAGGTAAGAGCTGAGTATACCAGTTGTACAAGGTACACAGAGTTTATTTAGCTCCATTCACTGGACATATGAGCACCACAACATGCATTCCATCTCTTCATGAATATTTCAAAAGAATAGAAATAAATTGTCTTTCATTCTTTACTCAGTTATGATTATTACTTCAAAGATAATGCCTCAGATTCAAAGCTTTGACAAAGGAAGAAGCATTTTTACACTGATTTTCCCCCTCACAGTAAGCCTTTCTGATGCATAGAATTCCCTTCTTCTGCTGATTTCACTAGCAAGAGCCTTATACAACATGACACACAGCTTGATTTATCTTATGTAAATATAAAAAATCCTGTATAATTGTATATGGTCCTTCATTAATGTATTAATGTCCATACATTGGAAGAAAAGCACTTTGTGAGTGCAGTCTGGTTTAACTGTATGCATGCCCAGCTTTTTATGTGTAGACTGACTTTGAATGACTATTTCAGATTAAAACCCTTCTTATTTTAAAATGTAGGACATTACCAACCACTCTAATAAGCTCCAAATGACAGAGTGGATGTTTTCAGTCATTTAGAATAGGTTTAATTATATATTGCAGTAGTGCTACAAGTAACCCGAAACACACAATTACAATTTGCTACAACACCACTATCTTATGTATTCCTATGAAAATTGTGCTTAATGGAAGAATATTTTAGTCTTCTTTCAGTGACAAGTGAATTCACTGTTGCTTACTTTTCTTTACCGTAACCTAGTCTATCCTGAAACAGCCCACATAACAAAATTACTTCCTCTTAAAAAAAATGAGAATAGAGACAGCAAACTAAAATTTCACTGAGCTTGTCCTTTATCATGCTGGCATTGGTGTACATTAAATGTGAACCTGTTTGCTGTAAACAAGAATTAACAAAAGTTTGCTTTCTATGTGCCCTTGACTAAAATCTATTACTGTCTTTGTCAAATAAATGGTAAATTGAAGAAAGGAAATACTTTCTGAATTTATTGCACTGTTGAATTCCAAATTTATTGCACTGTTGAATTCCAAACAAGTACTTGAATTCAATTAATTAATGTGAAATTTACTGTTAAAGCCTACTCCCCAAAAAAGTAAAATTTATTAAAACATATGAGCCAAGGTAATGTATATAACCAACTTTATTACTAGCAAGTTATTATGAAGTTAGCAGAAGTACAGTCCACAGGGACTCGCATCATAACTCATTTAAATTATTTTTAAGCTATATTGATTTTATAATTAACTACTAGAACTAGATTGATTTACAACAAACAAATTACAGCTATATTATTATGAGTGAACTGTGACAAAGCAGCTAAAATTTTCTAAAAAGATCAACCCATAACTCTTGTGAAATATAATTCTAAAGTAGTGTCATGTCCTCTGTGGACTGGAAAAATAAAACCTCTAATTCAGTCAGTGTTGGTGGTATTCAGTTTACGTAACACTCTTTAATATTCACGGCACAGTTTTAAAGCTGATTTTAGCTTTCAGTTAACCCAGGAGAGCTCCGTATCTGAATGACATGCTGTGGCTCTTCTGATGAGCATTCTGTCATTACATCCCCCCAGTTATATTATAAAACAGTTCGCTTTCCTCAAGTTCTGATTCTAACGACTTACCTGTTACTGCAGATGTGTAGTAGTCAGTGTAATAAATCCCCCTTGCTCTCAATTCTTTCTTCGCCGCGATCACAATCCTCTTCCTTCAGCTGTGTACCGCGAATGAATCTACCGATGCAAAAAATGACAGGACGGTGCTTTGGCGCATGCGCACACCAGCTGAAAGACGCTGGCATTAAAAAAAATGGGAAAAAAGTAATGTGGCGCATGCGCACAAAAGCTGAAGGATGCGGACGTGAAAACACACAGAAAAAAAGTAAAATTTCAATTTAAGGGTCGCGGGCCGCATGGAAGAGCTCTGAGGGCCGCGGGTTGGACACTACTGCTCTAAATCATACAAAACAGATGAAAATCTACAACTTCAGGTATATCCAGTTGTAAAAAAATCTTAACACATTTTATACATTTTATATACAAGAGGAATTTCATTTTGTTACCAATAAAAAATCTTTGTAATCTAAAATAAAGTGTCAGAAAAAGATTTCAAGAGGGAAATTGGAATTCATACGTTCCTCAAAATTAGACTGTTCAGAATGAGAAAAAGTTCCAGAAGTACAACCATTCCCCTCCAATACCTGCTCATTAGACTGGAAATCAAAGCAAGAAAGTGGGTACTTTTTCTATTCTTGCCTGAAGAGTTAGAAGACCAGCAAATGGCAGAAATGAACTTCTTAGCAAACTCCAGGAAGTCTTCCTGTCGATAAAAATAAAAACAGGAGATGGCAAGATTTCATCATTCTGTTCACTTTTCCTGGAAAACTTCTTGGAAAATGAGTAAACCACAATAGGCATACTCATGCCAGATTCAGGTTCCCTATCCCAGCTAAGTGTAAAACCTTCACCTAACCCTTCCCCTGAGATCAGCAAAAGTGGTTCTCCCTTGTTCACTAAAGGCATCCCTATAGCCACTGAGGATGTGGCTACTCCCTGGTCCTTGCTGGCTGTAGGCACAATACCAGAGGGATCACATGAAAAAGATGATCGGTCTGAGTAACCAAGAGTAGCCACGTTATAGTCGTATACCATCAACTGAGGCAGAATAGGAGCTGGCCTGGTGCCCTTCTCCATCTATGTCTCCTTTCTTCTCCCTGTTTCTTCTGTCTTCTTCTTCTTCTCCTTGTGGACAGGGGAAGGTAAAACCTCAGAGACCAGTAACTGCTCCTTAGGTTAGTTGAAAATGCGATTTCAAAGGCAGAAGCAGTAAAAAGGTAAAATAAAGAACAAGTGTTACTGAGTTAAGTAAACCACTGACAGTCCCCTACAAGCACAATATCCTGCCCTAAATAAACAAACCTGCAAAACCTGTGGGAAAATTCTGTCAAAAACTAGATTTTCTTAATAAACAAAGGTCACAAAAAATTAAATACAAACTTCCTTAGAAATGCAATGACAGTCCCAACGCATCCAGTTTCCTTGCAAACATAACATTTTAGTCAGAAAAACAGACGTTTTCCTCAGAAAATTAATTTTAGTTGAAGGTTTTATTTGCCAAGTCTTTAAGGATCACTGGCTGATTGACAGTTGAATGGGGCATGCCAATGGAATGCTCTTTGGCAGCAAAAAAGCTCTGAAGAAATTGGCAGTATCTTTATATGCTGGACAGCACCAAAAAGCTTTAAAAGCTGGCCTGCACAGTGGTAGGATACATATAGCTTAGGTTACTGCAGCAGTGATCTAAATGTTGAACATCTACACTGTCACAGTCCATATTAGTGAAATTAATCATACAAGACTTGTCAAAGCTGACCAAGTACCCTGCCAGTATAATTACCTTCAAGGCAGTGCCTGTTTTAGCCATGCTTGCAACTATGAAACTTAGCTGATGTTCAGCCTATGGAAAGAAAAGAAAACACTAATGTATGTTCATGCCTATGAAAAGTACCATGAGATTCAAGAAGAATCTTTGTTTGCACTGCACAAGAATCCTCTACATGCAAGGTTTCACACAGTTGTATGAGTAAACTAACATTATCCTAGTGGATTACTTGAGGTCTCTAATTCCTGTGCCAGCTGTGATCTGTGGTGAGGCCAGTATATGCACCATTACACAGACAGCAAAACTGCTCCTTCTGTCCTCCCCATTACCTTTCTTTTGTTCACTGCTAAATAAATGAAAACACTGTCCTTCTATACCATCATCAGCTTGCATGTCCCTGTTACTGCTAGATTATTCCATTTTCATATCACTGGTAGCAGTATAATAAAATGTAACTACTATCACCTCCATCCCATCCACCCCACTCTCATTGCTGTCAGGTACTTCTACAGATTTACAGCATGATTCTGTGCTAAGTTTGATCACTTAGCTGCGTAAGGTGTAACATCACAGAAAGGAGATATTAATGAAATCAATATGGTTTGCATTTGATTACCAAGTCACTGAAATAACAGAAGTGTGTTTAACCACAGAAAACTAACATAAGGTATCACTACTTCAGTAATGTGATGATACCTTCATAGTAGGCATGAAACAAGGGGGATATAGCTCTTATGTCACATTGTCTGTCACATAGCGGCCCCTGTTCACCTCACCTGCCACCTGCTGTGGGTGCACAAGTATCTCCCCCCACCTTACCCTGAGCTTCAGACGTCAGATGCATGCAATGTATGCAACCTTTTTGTATGCATCTGGCTTCTGCTCACTACATGTTAGGCAACAGATTCATAGAATGATACTAAGCTATTGGCCCAGAGGCCCTTATAAGCCTAGCCAATAATTTTGCCCATGTTCCCACAAAGTCAGCACCTGTTTCCCCTGTCCAGCATGGACACAGGTGAGATCCCAGGGGTGTTTTTTCTGTTTCCCATCCAGTTGTCCAGGTTCCTCTTAAAGAGGGCTAGAGAGGCTCTTTACTTAACATGGAGAGGGAGTCTATTCCACAGACGGGGGAGTCTCTGACACACAAAACTATCCCGCCAGCAAGTTCTATTAATGTCACAGACCAAGTTTAGGCTTTGTGTGCAGGCGGCCCAAGTAGATTTTGACTTATGGATATGCAGCAACTCCATCAAGGCTGGGTCTGAGATGGCCTTGTATGCCAGATACAGGTCACCTCTGAGCAGTCTGTAGAAGACTGAGTAGAGGGACAGGGCTTTTAGCCTGTTTATGTAGGATAGGTGTTTGAAACCCTGGATTTTCCTGGTCAGGAACCTCTGTAGTCTCTCCAGCTGCTGTATGTGCTTGGCAAGGTACATGCCGATGGGGGCACTGTACTCAATAATGGGTTTGATAAGGTCATAGCATCCTTGTACTCCTCCCTTATCAAACCCATTATCGAGTACAATGCCGAAGGGGGCACTGTACTTGATAATGGGTCTGATAAGGGAGGAGTACAGGGACCTTATGACCTCCTTGTCCTGGATGAAATACCCTTACTTATGAGGTGAGTCATGTAGAAACCCTTCCGTACAACAGAGCCCACGTGGTGGTCAAAAGTCAGGTGCTATCAACCTGGGTGCCTCCCTCCTGACTGCTTGGGTGCTTAGTACATTAGTAATGTGATAATTAGTGGGGACGCCATTTTCCCCAAAGGAGATAATGATGCATTTCTTGGCATTTCGTTTGAGGCTATGCTCCTGGCACCAGTCATTAGTTTTGGTAAGGCCTTCTTGGAGGATGTTCATCTGCAAACTTGGTCAACCACAGACCACTGGTTTTGGCTTACACCTCAGAAAAGCATATCCCAAACAGTAGAAGCCCCAAGACCGATCCTTGGGGTACGCCACTCGATGATGATGATGATGATGATAGTATTACTATTATTAACATTTTTATACTTATCATGCCCTTTACATGTGAAGAGAAAAAACAAAAGTAGCAGATACATCAAAAAAAGGTAAAATGTCAAAAGAAGGCACTAGATAGGGAAAATCAAGCCCCTATCAAGGGAACTAAAAATATAAAACTCCAAGGATCTTGTGAAAGATACCACAGGGTTGCATTTCCAGATCTAGGAAGATGCTTAATTCCAAAGAACTTGAGTAAGGTAAGCACAGTACACTTTACCAGAGGTTTCTATCCAGGTCTTTGGAGCAACTAGCAATGCCTCACATGATGACCCGTGGGACATAGCAGTGACATATAGGGCCAACGGTTTTTCCAGATAGGAAGGGCTAATATTGTGCAGGGTCCCAAAAGTAAGAAATATTAAAAAAATGACTTGGAAGTGACCTTCAGCTAGTGTAGATTCTACAGGAATGAAGTAATTATGACAGGAATTTGCATTCCCAGTCTGCAGCCTCACCCACAAATCTCTGCACCCCCACCCCCAAGAATCAAGCCAAATCAACATCTGAGAGCCCAAGATAGACAACCTTACAATATTCTAGCCTTGACAGCACTACTGCATAAATCCCTGTGGTTAAGTCCAAAAATGATCTGAAACGGCAGATGAGAATATTTTTGAATGGAATTAAGAAGTCCAAAAACTATAAGAAATTTTAAAGAAGAGAACTTTTTTAAATGAAAGCAAGAATTCTTTATAACAGCTGATGCGTGGTTTAAGATTAAGTCAATTGTCATTGATCACACTCAGATCTTGAACCTGAGCAAAAAAATCTAATCTTTTGCCATCATAATTCTAACTGGAAAGCAGAGGAAGATGTGAAGGATGTGGACTGGTATACACTAAAATGGCTCAAGTTTTTGCAAGGTTATACTTAAGTGAATTAAGTATTATTCATTATAGAATATGTTTCAGACAACCTTCAAGTCCTGCAAAGTAACACACAGTTTCCTGAGTAAAAGGTCTATAAAGTTAAATGCCATCAGCATAAGAATGTTAATAAATACCTCACCTTTGAATGAGCTCTCTGACTGGTAGCATATATTACAATTAACAGTGGCACCAAAACTGAGCTCTGTGGTACCCCACACTGCCAAGGGTGGTTTGTGGAAAAATGTATGTACACTGACCTCTATGATTAGATTACCTCAAATCTTTTTCATCAGTCAAGTGCAGTGAAAGCACAACTCTAAACCACTCTATTAGGATGGCATGGTATGTAATTTAATGGTTCTAGGTTATAACACCGACAGCACACAACATCGACAACGACATCACCGACACCACATCATCGACAGCTCACAAACACGACACCACACACACTCAACACATCATCACAGCAACCAATAAACAAAACAAATTCCCTGACCAAAAACCACACACACAACACAAGCACACCTAAATCCTAACAAACAAACACTAAACCTTACATACACAACTATCCACTACCCTAACCGAAACCCTAACGCTAAGGTCCGTCACTGTCGCACACTAACCTAACCCGCTCCCTGACCCTAACTCACTTAACCCGCCCCTAACCCAAACAAAGTCAGTACTGCACCCTTACCTAACTCGCGCCCTAACCCTAACTCACTTAACCCGCCCCTAACCCAAAACATTCACTACTGCACCCTTACCTAACTCGCGCCCTAACCCTAACTCACTTAACCCGCCCCTAACCCAAAACATTCACTACTGCACCCTTACCTAACTCGCGCCCTAACCCTAACTCACTTAACCCACCCCTACCCCTACAGACCGCCAACATCGCACACTTACCTTACTCGCACCCTAACGTCCGTCACTACCGCATACTTACACATCCTTTCCCCATCTCGGTGTTCTCCGCGTCGGTGTTTTCATCCGTCGATCTTCTCACGTCTGTGATTTCGCTGTCGGTCTTCTCATCTGTCGACGTTGTAACCTAGACCCAATTTAATATACAGATTAAGGAGAAACAGAATTAAAGTAAACTCTCAGTTAACCGGCTTCCGTGGGGACTGGTAGATGCTGGATAAGTGCAGTTTCTGGTTGTTTGAGAGTTACTATTAAAATTAGACCTGAAAATTTCACCAAAGGGGATATTATTAAGGGTGTGCCTCAGATGACAACTTTGAGCATGCAAGATATGATTTGCCTGATGACATTTTCTAATAATGCTAGTTTTTAGTTGCAGGGGACAGCAATGGGGGCAGCTTTTGCCCCATGTATGCAAATTTGTTTATGGGCATGGTAGAAAATACTCATGTTTATAGAAGCAATTTTTTTCAAAAATTTGTCATTAAATATTTTCGGTTCATTGATGACCTTATTTTTATTTGTCAGGGAAGCCAAGATGAAAAGCAATCATTTCTTAAATATATGAATGAAAATAAGTATCGAATAAAGTCAGATGGTTTACAAGGGGGTGTCAAGGTAAACTATTAGATATCACGTTGGAAGGTCTAGCGAATGGAGAGATTAAAACTAGTATTTTTAGAAAATTTCATCAAGTAAATCATATGTTGCATGCTGGAAATTGTCATCCAAGGCACACACTTAATAACATCCCCTTTAGTGAGATTTTAAGAACAAATAAATTATGTCATAATATGAATGAAGCCAAGGAAGAGGCTAATAAAGTGGCAAATATGTTTATTAATAGGGGATATAATGCCGATATGGCGGCTGATAGTTATAGTAAGGTGTTAACAATAAGTTTAAGAGAGAAAATAGTTACAGAAATAATATAACAAAAGACAAGGGAATGCACACGTTAACTTCAGAAAAGCAGTTATATTATGTTTCAAAATATACATTATTCTCAGATAAGCAAGCACAGTTACTTAGGAATTATTGGCAAATAGTCAAAAGGGAAGTTTCTTCCTTAAAAGAAGTAGCCTTAAAGTTTTCATTTCAATGTGGCCGTAGCCTTAAAGACTTTTTAATTCATAGTTCTTATAGAAGACCAGGGGAATCAGTTAGTAGAGCAATGAAATGGGCAGGTTTAATGCCTTGTGGGAAATGTGCAATATGTAAATATACAGTGTCAACGTTTAACGTTATTAATGGCTTCAAATTTCATACACAAGGTAATTTTTCCTGTGAAAGTACAGGTATAATTTATGCTATAAAATGTTCTTGCCACAATTTTTACATAGGAGAGAGTAAAAGAAGTCTTGGAGAAAGGATTAAAGAACATATTAGAGATATAAGAAATAATAAATTTACAAGTCCTTTAGCAGAACATTTTAATCAGGTACATCAAGGTGATTTTAGTGAATTGAAGGTAACAATATTAGAACAAGTAAAAACAGATTATGTGGGTGAAGATACTATAAAATATATATTAAGAAAGAAGAAATCTGTTTTTATATTAAAATATAATACTGTACATCCCAGGGGTATAAATAGAGAATGTAACTGGAAAAGTTATATAGAATGTTTATGTCTTTTTAAAAATGTGTATTACATTTAATTGATTAACTGTTTAATTATATAATTGTTAATGAATTTAATTGATGTTAGATTTTATATAAAAGTTCTGTTTTTTTATATCATGAATTTACTCTGTAAAGGCTGTTTCAAGCTGAGGCGCTAAGAGAGATTTATTTTTGTGCTTGTCAGTTTTATGACATTTTACATTTGCTGTTAAAATAAAAGAACTTGGAGGTATAATTCCTGGTCGTTGGTGGCACTAAACAGTTTTCTTATCTTTGGTGGATATAATAAACCACATTTTGTTGTAAAAAAACAATCAATTTTAAAACATTGTTGGAATTTTATCCACATAGTAATGTTAAACTACATTTTATAAGCTTTGGTACCTTTGCCTGGGGGTCATGCAAACAGTACAGGTATATTAGTAACACCAACATAGTGCATTTTCCTCATTTAGACAAGGTTTTTGAAATTAAAGGCCACTATAATTGCAATAGTAAGAATATTGTATATGTTAGTGTGTGTAGTACTTGCCACCATTTTACATAAGTAAAAGTGTGAGAGCCCTTAAAATTAGAAAGTTAGGGAACATTTGAAAGCAATTAAGGATAAAAACAAGTTGAATGCTTTGAGTAAACATAGTTTAGTATGTGAAGGGTTTAGAAAGTTCCATTTTTCGGTTTTGGAACATACAGATGAGTTTCAGTTTACTAATGGATGTAATAAGCTACTGGAAACTCGTGAGTGAAAGTGGCAAATTTTGCTAAGAGCTGACAAAAAACCTGGATTAAAAGAACATATCAATATTAAACATTTGTTAAATTACAGGATTTTATAAGTTGTTACAATTTGATTATTGTTTTATATATTAAGTTACAAATCTTCAGCGTTTGGCAGAGAGTGTTATATATTGTAATAGTTTTTCTAATTAAATGTGAATGCACTGCTGATGTCATTAACTATTTGTTGAATGTTATTGGATGGTTTAGAAGAAAATGAGTATTTAAACACTGCAATTCTAATTGTAATGTTTTCTGATGGAGGTCCTAGTGATTGAAGTGGAACAAAAGC